>NW_027194769.1:0-199679 GCF_032444005.1 Ranitomeya imitator | reverse complement strand
TTTAACCAGTCATCGTTCTCACAACCACTGAGGACCATTCATTCGAAGATAGACTTCTCCATGCATTTTATGCATTGGTAAAAGCACTATGATGAAAAGTGTGATATGTTTTCAGGTTCAGATATAATTCCCTCCTATACTAATAGAGCCACATGCTCACCGGTTTGCCACATGTTGTAGGGCCTATGGTCTGAACAAAGAAAGCACCAAAAATGTTAACCAGTCATCGTTCTCACAACACTGAGGACCAGTCATTTCGAAATGACTTCTCCATGCATTTTATGCATTGGTAAAAGCACTATGATGAAAAGTGTGATATGTTTCAGGGTATCTCCTATACTAATAGAGCCACATGCTCACCGGTTTGCCACATGATGTAGGCTAATGGACTGAACAAGAAACCACCATAAATTTTAACCAGTCATCGTTCTCACAACACTGAGGACCAGTCATTCGAAATGACTTCTCCATGCATTTTATGCATTGGTAAAAGCACTATGATGAAAAGTGTGATATGTTTTCAGGTATCTCCTATACTAATAGAGCCACATGCTCACCGGTTTGCCACATGTTGTAGGCCTATGGACTGAACAAGAAACCACCAAAAATTTTAACCAGTCATCGTTCTCACAACACTGAGGACCAGTCATTCGAAATGACTTCTCCATGCATTTTATGCATTGGTAAAAGCACTATGATGAAAAGTGTGATATGTTTTCAGGTATCTCCTATACTAATAGAGCCACATGCTCACCGGTTTGCCACATGATGTAGGCCTAATGGACTGAACAAGAAACCACCAAAAATTTTAACCAGTCATCGTTCTCACAACACTGAGGACCAGTCATTCGAAATGACTTCTCCATGCATTTTATGCATTGGTAAAAGCACTATGATGAAAAGTGTGATATGTTTTCAGGTATCTCCTATACTAATAGAGCCACATGCTCACCGGTTTGCCACATGATGTAGGCCTATGGACTGAACAAGAACCACCAAAAATTTTAACCAGTCATCGTTCTCACAACACTGAGGACCAGTCATTCGAATGACTTCTCCATGCATTTTATGCATTGGTAAAAGCACTATGATGAAAAGTGTGATATGTTTTCAGGTATCTCCTATACTAATAGAGCCACATGCTCACCGGTTTGCCACATGATGTAGGCCTATGGACTGAACAAGAAACCACCAAAAATTTTAACCAGTCATCGTTTCTCACAAACACTGAGGACCAGTCATTCGAAATGACTTCTCCATGCATTTTATGCATTGGTAAAAGCACTATGATGAAAGAGTGTGATATGTTTTCAGGTATCTCCTATACTAAATAGAGCCACATGCGCACCGGTTTGCCACATGATGTAGGCCTATGGACTGAACAAGAAACCACCAAAAATTTTAACCAGTCATCGTTCTCACAACACTGAGGACCAGTCATTCGAAATGACTTCTCCATGCATTTTATGCATTGGTAAAAGCACTAGTGATGAAAAGTGTTGATATGTTTTCAGGTATCTCCTATACTAATAGAGCCACATGCTCACCAGTTTGCCACATGATGTAGGCCTATGGACTGAACAAGAAACCACCAAAAATTTTAACCAGTCATCGTTCTCACAACACTGAGGACCAGTCATTCGAAATGACTTCTCCATGCATTTTATGCATTGGTAAAAGCACTATGATGAAAAGTGTGATATGTTTTCAGGTATCTCCTATACTAATAGAGCCACATGCTCACCAGTTTGCCACATGATGTAGGCCTATGGACTGAACAAGAAACCACCAAAAATGTTAACCAGTCATCGTTCTCACAACACTGAGGACCAGTCATTCGAAATGACTTCTCCATGCATTTTATGCATTGGTAAAAGCACTATGATGAAAAGTGTGATATGTTTTCAGGTATCTCCTATACTAATAGAGCCACATGCTCACCGGTTTGCCACATGATGTAGGCCTATGGACTGAACAAGAAACCACCAAAAATTTTAACCAGTCATCGTTCTCACAACACTGAGGACCAGTCATTCGAAATGACTTCTCCATGCATTTTATGCATTGGTAAAAGCACTATGATGAAAAGTGTGATATGTTTTCAGGTATCTCCTATACTAATAGAGCCACATGCTCACCGTTTGCCACATGATGTAGGCTAATGGACTGAACAAGAAACCACCAAAAATTTTAACCAGTCATCGTTCTCACAACACTGAGGACCAGTCATTCGAAATGACTTCTCCATGCATTTTATGCATTGGTAAAAGCACTATGATGAAAAGTGTGATATGTTTTCAGGTATCTCCTATACTAATAGAGCCACATGCTCACCGGTTTGCCACATGATGTAGGCCTATGGACTGAACAAGAAACCACCAAAAATTTTAACCAGTCATCGTTCTCACAACACTGAGGACCAGTCATTCGAAATGACTTCTCCATGCATTTTATGCATTGGTAAAAGCACTATGATGAAAAGTGTGATATGTTTTCAGGTATCTCCTATACTAATAGAGCCACATGCTCACCGGTTTGCCATATGTTGTAGGCCTATGGAACTGAACAAGAAACCACCAAAAATTTTAACCAGTCATTGTTCTCACAACAATGAGGACCAGTCATTCGAAATGACTTCTCCATGCATTTTATGCATTGGTAAAAGCACTATGATGAAAAGTGTGATATGTTTTCAGGTATCTCCTATACTAATAGAGCCACATGCTCACCGGTTTGCCACATGATGTAGGCCTATGGACTGAACAAGAAACCATCAAAAATTTTAACCAGTCATCGTTCTCACAACACTGAGGACCAGTCATTCGAAATGACTTCTCCATGCATTTTATGCATTGGTAAAAGCACTATGATGAAAAGTGTGATATGTTTTCAGGTTTTTCCTATACTAATAGAGCCACATGCTCACCGGTTTGCCACATGATGTAGGCTAATGGACTGAACAAGAAACCACCAAAAATTTTAACCAGTCATCGTTCTCACAACACTGAGGACCAGTCATTCGAAATGACTTCTCCATGCATTTTATGCATTGGTAAAAGCACTATGATGAAAAGTGTGATATGTTTTCAGGTATCTCCTATACTAATAGAGCCACATGCTCACCGGTTTGCCACATGAAGTAGGCCTATGGACTGAACAAGAAACCACCAAAAATTTTAACCAGTCATCGTTCTCACAACACTGAGGACCAGTCATTCGAAATGACTTCTCCATGCATTTTATGCATTGGTAAAAGCACTATGATGAAAAGTGTGATATGTTTTCAGGTATCTCCTATACTAATAGAGCCACATGCTCACCGGTTTGCCACATGTTGTAGGCCTATGGACTGAACAAGAAACCACCAAAAATTTTAACCAGTCATCGTTCTCACAACACTGAGGACCAGTCATTCGAAATGACTTCTCCATGCATTTTATGCATTGGTAAAAGCACTATGATGAAAAGTGTGATATGTTTTCAGGTATCTCCTATACTAATAGAGCCACATGCTCACCGGTTTGCCACATGATGTAGGCTAATGGACTGAACAAGAAACCACCAAAAATATTAACCAGTCATCGTTCTCACAACACTGAGGACCAGTCATTCGAAATGACTTCTCCATGCATTTTATGCATTGGTAAAAGCACTATGATGAAAAGTGTGATATGTTTTCAGGTATCTCCTATACTAATAAAGCCACATTCTCACCGGTTTGCCACATGATGTAGGCCTATGGACTGAACAAGAAACCACCAAAAATTTTAACCAGTCATCGTTCTCACAACACTGAGGACCAGTCATTCGAAATGACTTCTCCATGCATTTTATGCATTGGTAAAAGCACTATGATGAAAAGTGTGATATGTTTTCAGGTATCTCCTATACTAATAGAGCCACATGCTCACCGGTTTGCCACATGATGTAGGCTAATGGACTGAACAAGAAACCACCAAAAATTTTAACCAGTCATCGTTCTCACAACACTGAGGACCAGTCATTCGAAATGACTTCTCCATGCATTTTATGCATTGGTAAAAGCACTATGATGAAAAGTGTGATATGTTTTCAGGTATCTCCTATACTAATAGAGCCACATGCTCACCGGTTTGCCACATGATGTAGGCCTATGGACTGAACAAGAAACCACCAAAAATTTTAACCAGTCATCGTTCTCACAACACTGAGGACCAGTCATTCGAAATGACTTCTCCATGCATTTTATGCATTGGTAAAAGCACTATGATGAAAAGTGTGATATGTTTTCAGGTATCTCCTATACTAATAGAGCCACATGCTCACCGGTTTGCCATATGTTGTAGGCCTATGGACTGAACAAGAAACCACCAAAAATTTTAACCAGTCATTGTTCTCACAACAATGAGGACCAGTCATTCGAAATGACTTCTCCATGCATTTTATGCATTGGTAAAAGCACTATGATGAAAAGTGTGATATGTTTTCAGGTATCTCCTATACTAATAGAGCCACATGCTCACCGGTTTGCCACATGATGTAGGCCTATGGACTGAACAAGAAACCATCAAAAATTTTAACCAGTCATCGTTCTCACAACACTGAGGACCAGTCATTCAAAATGACTTCTCCATGCATTTTATGCATTGGTAAAAGCACTATGATGAAAAGTGTGATATGTTTTCAGGTATCTCCTATACTAATAGAGCCACATGCTCACCGGTTTGCCACATGATGTAGGCTAATGGACTGAACAAGAAACCACCAAAAATTTTAACCAGTCATCGTTCTCACAACACTGAGGACCAGTCATTCGAAATGACTTCTCCATGCATTTTATGCATTGGTAAAAGCACTATGATGAAAAGTGTGATATGTTTTCAGGTATCTCCTATACTAATAGAGCCACATGCTCACCGGTTTGCCACATGAAGTAGGCCTATGGACTGAACAAGAAACCACCAAAAATTTTAACCAGTCATCGTTCTCACAACACTGAGGACCAGTCATTCGAAATGACTTCTCCATGCATTTTATGCATTGGTAAAAGCACTATGATGAAAAGTGTGATATGTTTTCAGGTATCTCCTATACTAATAGAGCCACATGCTCACCGGTTTGCCACATGTTGTAGGCCTATGGACTGAACAAGAAACCACCAAAAATTTTAACCAGTCATCGTTCTCACAACACTGAGGACCAGTCATTCGAAATGACTTCTCCATGCATTTTATGCATTGGTAAAAGCACTATGATGAAAAGTGTGATATGTTTTCAGGTATCTCCTATACTAATAGAGCCACATGCTCACCGGTTTGCCACATGATGTAGGCTAATGGACTGAACAAGAAACCACCAAAAATATTAACCAGTCATCGTTCTCACAACACTGAGGACCAGTCATTCGAAATGACTTCTCCATGCATTTTATGCATTGGTAAAAGCACTATGATGAAAAGTGTGATATGTTTTCAGGTATCTCCTATACTAATAAAGCCACATGCTCACCGGTTTGCCACATGATGTAGGCCTATGGACTGAACAAGAAACCACCAAAAATTTTAACCAGTCATCGTTCTCACAACACTGAGGACCAGTCATTCGAAATGACTTCTCCATGCATTTTATGCATTGGTAAAAGCACTATGATGAAAAGTGTGATATGTTTTCAGGTATCTCCTATACTAATAGAGCCACATGCTCACCGGTTTGCCACATGATGTAGGCTAATGGACTGAACAAGAAACCACCAAAAATTTTAACCAGTCATCGTTCTCACAACACTGAGGACCAGTCATTCGAAATGACTTCTCCATGCATTTTATGCATTGGTAAAAGCACTATGATGAAAAGTGTGATATGTTTTCAGGTATCTCCTATACTAATAGAGCCACATGCTCACCGGTTTGCCACATGATGTAGGCCTATGGACTGAACAAGAAACCACCAAAAATTTTAACCAGTCATCGTTCTTACAACACTGAGGACCAGTCATTCGAAATGACTTCTCCATGCATTTTATGCATTGGTAAAAGCACTGTGATGAAAAGTGTGATATGTTTTCAAGTATCTCCTATACTAATAGAGCCACATGCTCACCGGTTTGCCACATGATGTAGGCCTATGGACTGAACAAGAAACCACCAAAAATTTTAACCAGTCATCGTTCTCACAACACTGAGGACCAGTCATTCGAAATGACTTCTCCATGCATTTTATGCATTGGTAAAAGCACTATGATGAAAAGTGTGATATGTTTTCAGGTATCTCCTATACTAATAGAGCCACATGCTCACCGGTTTGCCACATGATGTAGGCTAATGGACTGAACAAGAAACCACCAAAAATTTTAACCAGTCATCGTTCTCACAACACTGGGGACCAGTCATTCGAAATGACTTCTCCATGCATTTTATGCATTGGTAAAAGCACTATGATGAAAAGTGTGATATGTTTTCAGGTATCTCCTATACTAATAGAGCCACATGTTCACCGGTTTGCCACATGATGTAGGCCTATGGACTGAACAAGAAACCACCAAAAATTTTAACCAGTCATCGTTCTCACAACACTGAGGACCAGTCATTCGAAATGACTTCTCCATGCATTTTATGCATTGGTAAAAGCACTATGATGAAAAGTGTGATATGTTTTCAGGTATCTCCTATACTAATAGAGCCACATGCTCACCGGTTTGCCACATGATGTAGGCCTATGGACTAAACAAGAAACCACCAAAAATTTTAACCAGTCATCGTTCTCACAACACTGAGGACCAGTCATTCGAAATGACTTCTCCATGCATTTTATGCATTGGTAAAAGCACTGATGAAAAGTGTGATATGTTTTCAGGTATCTCCTATACTAATAGAGCCACATGCTCACCGGTTTGCCACATGATGTAGGCCTATGGACTGAACAAGAAACCACCAAAAATTTTAACCAGTCATCGTTCTCACAACACTGAGGACCAGTCATTCGAAATGACTTCTCCATGCATTTTATGCATTGGTAAAAGCACTATCATGAAAAGTATGATATGTTTTCAGGTATTCTGAAAACATATCATATATGTTATAGGAGACTATACTAATAGAGCCACATGCTCACCGGTTTGCCACATGATGTAGGCCTATGGACTGAACAAGAAACCACCAAAAATTTTAACCAGTCATCGTTCTCACAACACTGAGGACCAGTCATTCGAAATGACTTCTCCATGCATTTTATGCATTGGTAAAAGCACTATGATGAAAAGTGTGATATGTTTTCAGGTATCTCCTATACTAATAGAGCCACATGCTCACCGGTTTGCCACATGATGTAGGCCTATGGACTGAACAAGAAACCACCAAAAATTTTAACCAGTCATCGTTCTCACAACACTGAGAACCAGTCATTCGAAATGACTTCTCCAGTCATTTTATGCATTGGTAAAAGCACTATGATGAAAAGTGTGATATATTTTCAGGTATCTCTTATACTAATAGAGCCACATGCTCACCGGTTTGCCACATGATGTAGGCCTATGGACTGAACAAGAAACCACCAAAAATTTTAACCAGTCATCGTTCTCACAACACTGAGGACCAGTCATTCGAAATGACTTCTCCATGCATTTTATGCATTGATAAAAGCACTATGATGAAAAGTGTGATATGTTTTCAGGTATCTCCTATACTAATAGAGTCACATGCTCACCGGTTTGCCACATGATGTAGGCTAATGGACTGAACAAGAAACCACCAAAAATTTTAACCAGTCATCGTTCTCACAACACTGAGGACCAGTCATTCAAACTGACTTCTCCATGCATTTTATGCATTGGTAAAAGCACTATGATGAAAAGTGTGATATGTTTTCAGGTATCTCCTATACTAATAGAGCCACATGCTCACCGGTTTGCCACATGATGTAGGCCTATGGACTGAACAAGAAACCACCAAAAATTTTAACCAGTCATCGTTCTCACAACACTGAGGACCAGTCATTCGAAATGACTTCTCCATGCATTTTATGCATTGGTAAAAGCACTATGATGAAAAGTGTGATATGTTTTCAGGTATCTCCTATACTAATAGAGCCACATGCTCACCGGTTTGCCACATGATGTAGGCCTATGGACTAAACAAGAAACCACCAAAAATTTTAACCAGTCATCGTTCTCACAACACTGAGGACCAGTCATTCGAAATGACTTCTCCATGCATTTTATGCATTGGTAAAAGCACTGATGAAAAGTGTGATATGTTTTCAGGTATCTCCTATACTAATAGAGCCACATGCTCACCGGTTTGCCACATGATGTAGGCCTATGGACTGAACAAGAAACCACCAAAAATTTTAACCAGTCATCGTTCTCACAACACTGAGGACCAGTCATTCGAAATGACTTCTCCATGCATTTTATGCATTGGTAAAAGCACTATCATGAAAAGTATGATATGTTTTCAGGTATTCTGAAAACATATCATATATGTTATAGGAGACTATACTAATAGAGCCACATGCTCACCGGTTTGCCACATGATGTAGGCCTATGGACTGAACAAGAAACCACCAAAAATTTTAACCAGTCATCGTTCTCACAACACTGAGGACCAGTCATTCGAAATGACTTCTCCATGCATTTTATGCATTGGTAAAAGCACTATGATGAAAAGTGTGATTTGTTTTCAGGTATCTCCTATACTAATAGAGCCACATGCTCACCGGTTTGCCACATGATGTAGGCCTATGGACTGAACAAGAAACCACCAAAAATTTTAACCAGTCATCGTTCTCACAACACTGAGGACCAGTCATTCGAAATGACTTCTCCAGTCATTTTATGCATTGGTAAAAGCACTATGATGAAAAGTGTGATATATTTTCAGGTATCTCTTATACTAATAGAGCCACATGCTCACCGGTTTGCCACATGATGTAGGCCTATGGACTGAACAAGAAACCACCAAAAATTTTAACCAGTCATCGTTCTCACAACACTGAGGACCAGTCATTCGAAATGACTTCTCCATGCATTTTATGCATTGATAAAAGCACTATGATGAAAAGTGTGATATGTTTTCAGGTATCTCCTATATTAATAGAGCCACATGCTCACCGGTTTGCCACATGATGTAGGCCTATGGACTGAACAAGAAACCACCAAAAATTTTAACCAGTCATCGTTCTCACAACACTGAGGACCAGTCATTCGAAATGACTTCTCCATGCATTTTATGCATTGGTAAAAGCACTATGATGAAAAGTGTGATATGTTTTCAGGTATCTCCTATACTAATAGAGCCACATGCTCACCGGTTTGCCACATGATGTAGGCTAATGGACTGAACAAGAAACCACCAAAAATTTTAACCAGTCATCGTTCTCACAACACTGAGGGCCAGTCATTCGAAATGACTTCTCCATGCATTTTATGCATTGGTAAAAGCACTATGATGAAAAGTGTGATATGTTTTCAGGTATCTCCTATACTAATAGAGCCACATGCTCACCGGTTTGCCACATGATGTAGGCCTATGGACTGAACAAGAAACCACCAAAAATTTTAACCAGCCATCGTTCTCACAACACTGAGGACCAGTCATTCGAAATGACTTCTCCATGCATTATATGCATTGGTAAAAGCACTATGATGAAAAGTGTGATATGTTTTCAGGTATCTCCTATACTAATAGAGTCACATGCTCACCGGTTTGCCACATGATGTAGGCTAATGGACTGAACAAGAAACCACCAAAAATTTTAACCAGTCATCGTTCTCACAACACTGAGGACCAGTCATTCGAAATGACTTCTCCATGCATTTTATGCATTGGTAAAAGCACTATGATGAAAAGTGTGATATGTTTTCAGGTATCTCCTATACTAATAGAGCCACATGCTCACCGGTTTGCCACATGATGTAGGCCTATGGACTGAACAAGAAACCACCAAAAATTTTAACCAGTCATCGTTCTCACAACACTGAGGACCAGTAATTCGAAATGACTACTCCATGCATTTTATGCATTGGTAAAAGCACTATGATGAAAAGTGTGATATGTTTTCAGGTATCTCCTATACTAATAGAGCCACATGCTCACCGGTTTGCCACATGATGTAGGCCTATGGACTGAACAAGAAACCACCAAAAATTTTAACCAGTCATCGTTCTCACAACACTGAGGACCAGTCATTCGAAATGACTTCTCCATGCATTTTATGCATTGGTAAAAGCACTGATGAAAAGTGTGATATGTTTTCAGGTATCTCCTATACTAATAGAGCCACATGCTCACCGGTTTGCCACATGATGTAGGCCTATGGACTGAACAAGAAACCACCAAAAATTTTAACCAGTCATCGTTCTCACAACACTGAGGACCAGTCATTCGAAATGACTTCTCCATGCATTTTATGCATTGGTAAAAGCACTATGATGAAAAGTGTGATATGTTTTCAGGTATCTCCTATACTAATAGAGCCACATGCTCACCGGTTTGCCACATGATGTAGGCCTATGGACTGAACAAGAAACCACCAAAAATTTTAACCAGTCATCGTTCTCACAACACTGAGGACCAGTCATTCGAAATGACTTCTCCAGGCATTTTATGCATTGGTAAAAGCACTATGATGAAAAGTGTGATATGTTTTCAGGTATCTCCTATACTAATAGAGCCACATGCTCACCGGTTTCCCACATGATGTAGGCCTATGGACTGAACAAGAAACCACCAAAAATTTTAACCAGTCATCGTTCTCACAACACTGAGGACCAGTCATTCGAAATGACTTCTCCATGCATTTTATGCATTGGTAAAAGCACTATGATGAAAAGTGTGATATGTTTTCAGGTATCTCCTATACTAATAGAGCCACATGCTCACCGGTTTGCCACATGATGTAGGCCTATGGACTGAACAAGAAACCACCAAAAATTTTAACCAGTCATCGTTCTCACAACACTGAGGACCAGTCATTCGAAATGACTTCTCCATGCATTTTATGCATTGGTAAAAGCACTATGATGAAAAGTGTGATATGTTTTCAGGTATCTCCTATACTAATAGAGCCACATGCTCACCGGTTTGCCACATGATGTAGGCCTATGGACTGAACAAGAAACCACCAAAAATTTTAACCAGTCATCGTTCTCACAACACTGAGGACCAGTCATTCGAAATGACTTCTCCAGGCATTTTATGCATTGGTAAAAGCACTATGATGAAAAGTGTGATATGTTTTCAAGTATCTCCTATACTAATAGAGCCACATGCTCACCGGTTTCCCACATGATGTAGGCCTATGGACTGAACAAGAAACCACCAAAAATTTTAACCAGTCATCGTTCTCACAACACTGAGGACCAGTCATTCGAAATGACTTCTCCATGCATTTTATGCATTGGTAAAAGCACTATGATGAAAAGTGTGATATGTTTTCAGGTATCTCCTATACTAATAGAGCCACATGCTCACCGGTTTGCCACATGATGTAGGCCTATGGACTGAACAAGAAACCACCAAAAATTTTAACCAGTCATCGTTCTCACAACACTGAGGACCAGTCATTCGAAATGACTTCATGCATTTTATGCATTGGTAAAAGCACTATGATGAAAAGTGTGATATGTTTTCAGGTATCTCCTATACTAATAGAGCCACATGCTCACCGGTTTGCCACATGATGTAGGCCTATGGACTGAACAAGAAACCACCAAAAATTTTAACCAGTCATCGTTCTCACAACACTGAGGACCAGTCATTCGAAATGACTTCTCCATGCATTTTATGCATTGGTAAAAGCACTATGATGAAAAGTGTGATATGTTTTCAGGTATCTCCTATACTAATAGAGCCACATGCTCACCGGTTTGCCACATGATGTAGGCCTATGGACTGAACAAGAAACCACCAAAAATTTTAACCAGTCATCGTTCTCACAACACTGAGAACCAGTCATTCGAAATGACTTCTCCAGTCATTTTATGCATTGGTAAAAGCACTATGATGAAAAGTGTGATATATTTTCAGGTATCTCTTATACTAATAGAGCCACATGCTCACCGGTTTGCCACATGATGTAGGCCTATGGACTGAACAAGAAACCACCAAAAATTTTAACCAGTCATCGTTCTCACAACACTGAGGACCAGTCATTCGAAATGACTTCTCCATGCATTTTATGCATTGATAAAAGCACTATGATGAAAAGTGTGATATGTTTTCAGGTATCTCCTATACTAATAGAGTCACATGCTCACCGGTTTGCCACATGATGTAGGCTAATGGACTGAACAAGAAACCACCAAAAATTTTAACCAGTCATCGTTCTCACAACACTGAGGACCAGTCATTCAAACTGACTTCTCCATGCATTTTATGCATTGCTAAAAGCACTATGATGAAAAGTGTGATATGTTTTCAGGTATCTCCTATACTAATAGAGCCACATGCTCACCGGTTTGCCACATGATGTAGGCCTATGGACTGAACAAGAAACCACCAAAAATTTTAACCAGTCATCGTTCTCACAACACTGAGGACCAGTCATTCGAAATGACTTCTCCATGCATTTTATGCATTGGTAAAAGCACTGATGAAAAGTGTGATATGTTTTCAGGTATCTCCTATACTAATAGAGCCACATGCTCACCGGTTTGCCACATGATGTAGGCCTATGGACTGAACAAGAAACCACCAAAAATTTTAACCAGTCATCGTTCTCACAACACTGAGGACCAGTCATTCGAAATGACTTCTCCATGCATTTTATGCATTGGTAAAAGCACTATCATGAAAAGTATGATATGTTTTCAGGTATTCTGAAAACATATCATATATGTTATAGGAGACTATACTAATAGAGCCACATGCTCACCGGTTTGCCACATGATGTAGGCCTATGGACTGAACAAGAAACCACCAAAAATTTTAACCAGTCATCGTTCTCACAACACTGAGGACCAGTCATTCGAAATGACTTCTCCATGCATTTTATGCATTGGTAAAAGCACTATGATGAAAAGTGTGATTTGTTTTCAGGTATCTCCTATACTAATAGAGCCACATGCTCACCGGTTTGCCACATGATGTAGGCCTATGGACTGAACAAGAAACCACCAAAAATTTTAACCAGTCATCGTTCTCACAACACTGAGGACCAGTCATTCGAAATGACTTCTCCAGTCATTTTATGCATTGGTAAAAGCACTATGATGAAAAGTGTGATATATTTTCAGGTATCTCTTATACTAATAGAGCCACATGCTCACCGGTTTGCCACATGATGTAGGCCTATGGACTGAACAAGAAACCACCAAAAATTTTAACCAGTCATCGTTCTCACAACACTGAGGACCAGTCATTCGAAATGACTTCTCCATGCATTTTATGCATTGATAAAAGCACTATGATGAAAAGTGTGATATGTTTTCAGGTATCTCCTATATTAATAGAGCCACATGCTCACCGGTTTGCCACATGATGTAGGCCTATGGACTGAACAAGAAACCACCAAAAATTTTAACCAGTCATCGTTCTCACAACACTGAGGACCAGTCATTCGAAATGACTTCTCCATGCATTTTATGCATTGGTAAAAGCACTATGATGAAAAGTGTGATATGTTTTCAGGTATCTCCTATACTAATAGAGCCACATGCTCACCGGTTTGCCACATGATGTAGGCTAATGGACTGAACAAGAAACCACCAAAAATTTTAACCAGTCATCGTTCTCACAACACTGAGGGCCAGTCATTCGAAATGACTTCTCCATGCATTTTATGCATTGGTAAAAGCACTATGATGAAAAGTGTGATATGTTTTCAGGTATCTCCTATACTAATAGAGCCACATGCTCACCGGTTTGCCACATGATGTAGGCCTATGGACTGAACAAGAAACCACCAAAAATTTTAACCAGCCATCGTTCTCACAACACTGAGGACCAGTCATTCGAAATGACTTCTCCATGCATTATATGCATTGGTAAAAGCACTATGATGAAAAGTGTGATATGTTTTCAGGTATCTCCTATACTAATAGAGTCACATGCTCACCGGTTTGCCACATGATGTAGGCTAATGGACTGAACAAGAAACCACCAAAAATTTTAACCAGTCATCGTTCTCACAACACTGAGGACCAGTCATTCGAAATGACTTCTCCATGCATTTTATGCATTGGTAAAAGCACTATGATGAAAAGTGTGATATGTTTTCAGGTATCTCCTATACTAATAGAGCCACATGCTCACCGGTTTGCCACATGATGTAGGCCTATGGACTGAACAAGAAACCACCAAAAATTTTAACCAGTCATCGTTCTCACAACACTGAGGACCAGTAATTCGAAATGACTACTCCATGCATTTTATGCATTGGTAAAAGCACTATGATGAAAAGTGTGATATGTTTTCAGGTATCTCCTATACTAATAGAGCCACATGCTCACCGGTTTGCCACATGATGTAGGCCTATGGACTGAACAAGAAACCACCAAAAATTTTAACCAGTCATCGTTCTCACAACACTGAGGACCAGTCATTCGAAATGACTTCTCCATGCATTTTATGCATTGGTAAAAGCACTGATGAAAAGTGTGATATGTTTTCAGGTATCTCCTATACTAATAGAGCCACATGCTCACCGGTTTGCCACATGATGTAGGCCTATGGACTGAACAAGAAACCACCAAAAATTTTAACCAGTCATCGTTCTCACAACACTGAGGACCAGTCATTCGAAATGACTTCTCCATGCATTTTATGCATTGGTAAAAGCACTATGATGAAAAGTGTGATATGTTTTCAGGTATCTCCTATACTAATAGAGCCACATGCTCACCGGTTTGCCACATGATGTAGGCCTATGGACTGAACAAGAAACCACCAAAAATTTTAACCAGTCATCGTTCTCACAACACTGAGGACCAGTCATTCGAAATGACTTCTCCATGCATTTTATGCATTGGTAAAAGCACTATGATGAAAAGTGTGATATGTTTTCAGGTAATCTCCTATACTAATAGAGCCACATGCTCACCGGTTTCCCACATGATGTAGGCCTATGGACTGAACAAGAAACCACCAAAAATTTTAACCAGTCATCGTTCTCACAACACTGAGGACCAGTCATTCGAAATGACTTCTCCATGCATTTTATGCATTGGTAAAAGCACTATGATGAAAAGTGTGATATGTTTTCAGGTATCTCCTATACTAATAGAGCCACATGCTCACCGGTTTGCCACATGATGTAGGCCTATGGACTGAACAAGAAACCACCAAAAATTTTAACCAGTCATCGTTCTCACAACACTGAGGACCAGTCATTCGAAATGACTTCTCCATGCATTTTATGCATTGGTAAAAGCACTATGATGAAAAGTGTGATATGTTTTCAGGTATCTCCTATACTAATAGAGCCACATGCTCACCGGTTTGCCACATGATGTAGGCCTATGGACTGAACAAGAAACCACCAAAAATTTTAACCAGTCATCGTTCTCACAACACTGAGGACCAGTCATTCGAAATGACTTCTCCAGGCATTTTATGCATTGGTAAAAGCACTATGATGAAAAGTGTGATATGTTTTCAAGGTATCTCCTATACTAATAGAGCCACATGCTCACCGGTTTCCCACATGATGTAGGCCTATGGACTGAACAAGAACCACCAAAAATTTTAACCAGTCATCGTTCTCACAACACTGAGGACCAGTCATTCGAAATGACTTCTCCATGCATTTTATGCATTGGTAAAAGCACTATGATGAAAAGTGTGATATGTTTTCAGGTATCTCCTATACTAATAGAGCCACATGCTCACCGGTTTGCCACATGATGTAGGCCTATGGACTGAACAAGAAACCACCAAAAATTTTAACCAGTCATCGTTCTCACAACACTGAGGACCAGTCATTCGAAATGACTTCATGCATTTTATGCATTGGTAAAAGCACTATGATGAAAAGTGTGATATGTTTTCAGGTATCTCCTATACTAATAGAGCCACATGCTCACCGTTTGCCACATGATGTAGGCCTATGGACTGAACAAGAAACCACCAAAAATTTTAACCAGTCATCGTTCTCACAACACTGAGGACCAGTCATTCGAAATGACTTCTCCATGCATTTTATGCATTGGTAAAAGCACTATGATGAAAAGTGTGATATGTTTTCAGGTATCTCCTATACTAATAGAGCCACATGCTCACCGGTTTGCCACATGATGTAGGCCTATGGACTGAACAAGAAACCACCAAAAATTTTAACCAGTCATCGTTCTCACAACACTGAGGACCAGTCATTCGAAATGACTTCTCCATGCATTTTATGCATTGGTAAAAGCACTATGATGAAAAGTGTGATATGTTTTCAGGTATCTCCTATACTAATAGAGCCACATGCTCACCGGTTTGCCACATGATGTAGGCCTATGGACTGAACAAGAAACCACCAAAAATTTTAACCAGTCATCGTTCTCACAACACTGAGGACCAGTCATTCGAAATGACTTCTCCATGCATTTTATGCATTGGTAAAAGCACTATGATGAAAAGTGTGATATGTTTTCAGGTATCTCCTATACTAATAGAGCCACATGCTCACCGGTTTGCCACATGATGTAGGCCTATGGACTGAACAAGAAACCACCAAAATTTTAACCAGTCATCGTTCTCACAACACTGAGGACCAGTCATTCGAAATGACTTCTCCAGGCATTTTATGCATTGGTAAAAGCACTATGATGAAAAGTGTGATATGTTTTCAAGTATCTCCTATACTAATAGAGCCACATGCTCACCGGTTTCCCACATGATGTAGGCCTATGGACTGAACAAGAAACACCAAAAATTTTAACCAGTCATCGTTCTCACAACACTGAGGACCAGTCATTCGAAATGACCTTCTCCATGCATTTTATGCATTGGTAAAAGCACTATGATGAAAAGTGTGATATGTTTTCAGGTATCTCCTATACTAATAGAGCCACATGCTCACCGGTTTGCCACATGATGTAGGCCTATGGACTGAACAAGAAACCACCAAAAATTTTAACCAGTCATCGTTCTCACAACACTGAGGACCAGTCATTCGAAATGACTTCTCCATGCATTTTATGCATTGGTAAAAGCACTATGATGAAAAGTGTGATATGTTTTCAGGTATCTCCTATACTAATAGAGCCACATGCTCACCGGTTTGCCACATGATGTAGGCCTATGGACTGAACAAGAAACCACCAAAAATTTTAACCAGTCATCGTTCTCACAACACTGAGGACCAGTCATTCGAAATGACTTCTCCATGCATTTTATGCATTTGTAAAAGCACTATGATGAAAAGTGTGATATGTTTTTCAGGTATCTCCTATACTAATAGAGCCACATGCTCACCGGTTTGCCACATGATGTAGGCCTATGGACTGAACAAGAAACCACCAAAAATTCTAACCAGTCATCGTTCTCACAACACTGAGGACCAGTCATTCGAAATGACTTCTCCATGCATTTTATGCATTGGTAAAAGCACTATGATGAAAAGTGTGATATGTTTTCAGGTATCTCCTATACTAATAGAGCCACATGCTCACCGGTTTGCACATGATGTAGGCCTATGGACTGAACAAGAAACACCAAAAATTTTAACCAGTCATCGTTCTCACAACACTGAGGACCAGTCATTCGAAATGACTTCTCCAGGCATTTTATGCATTGGTAAAGCACTATGATGAAAAGTGTGATATGTTTTCAGGTATCTCCTATACTAATAGAGCCACATGCTCACCGGTTTGCCACATGATGTAGGCCTATGGACTGAACAAGAAACCACCAAAAATTTTAACCAGTCATCGTTCTCACAACACTGAGGACCAGTCATTCGAAATGACTTCTCCATGCATTTTATGCATTGGTAAAAGCACTATGATGAAAAGTCGTGATATGTTTTCAGGTATCTCCTATACTAATAGAGCCACATGCTCACCGGTTTGCCACATGATGTAGGCCTATGGACTGAACAAGAAACCACCAAAACTTTTAACCAGTCATCGTTCTCACAACACTGAGGACCAGTCATTCGAAATGACTTCTCCATGCATTTTATGCATTGTAAAAGCACTATGATGAAAAGTGTGATATGTTTTCAGGTATCTCCTATACTAATAGAGCCACATGCTCACCGGTTTGCCACATGATGTAGGCCTATGGACTGAACAAGAAACCACCAAAAATTTTAACCAGTCATCGTTCTCACAACACTGAGGACCAGTCATTCGAAATGACTTCTCCATGCATTTTATGCATTGGTAAAAGCACTATGATGAAAAGTGTGATATGTTTTCAGGTATCTCCTATACTAATAGAGCCACATGCTCACCGGTTGTTTGCCACATGATGTAGGCCTATGGACTGAACAAGAAACCATCAAAAATTTTAACCAGTCATCGTTCTCACAACACTGAGGACCAGTCATTCGAAATGACTTCTCCATGCATTTTATGCATTGGTAAAAGCACTATGATGAAAAGTGTGATATGTTTTCAGGTATCTCCTATACTAATAGAGCCACATGCTCACCGGTTTGCCACATGATGTAGGCCTATGGACTGAACAAGAAACCACCAAAAATTTTAACCAGTCATCATTCTCACAACACTGAGGACCAGTCATTCGAAATGACTTCTCCATGCATTTTATGCATTGGTAAAAGCACTATGATGAAAAGTGTGATATGTTTTCAGGTATCTCCTATACTAATAGAGCCACATGCTCACCGGTTTGCCACATGATGTAGGCCTATGGACTGAACAAGAAACCACCAAAAATTTTAACCAGTCATCGTTCTCACAACACTGAGGACCAGTCATTCGAAATGACTTCTCCATGCATTTTATGCATTGGTAAAAGCACTATGATGAAAAGTGTGATATGTTTTCAGGTATCTCCTATACTAATAGAGCCACATGCTCACCGGTTTGCCACATGATGTAGGCCTATGGACTGAACAAGAAACCACCAAAAATTTTAACCAGTCATTGTCCTCACAACACTGAGGACCAGTCATTCGAAATGACTTCTCCATGCATTTTATGCATTGGTAAAAGCACTATGATGAAAAGTGTGATATGTTTTCAGGTATCTCCTATACTAATAGAGCCACATGCTCACCGGTTTGCCACATGATGTAGGCCTATGGACTGAACAAGAAACCACCAAAAATTTTAACCAGTCATCGTTCTCACAACACTGAGGACCAGTCATTCGAAATGACTTCTCCATGCATTTTATGCATTGGTAAAAGCACTATGATGAAAAGTGTGATATGTTTTCAGGTATCTCCTATACTAATAGAGCCACATGCTCACCGGTTTGCCACATGATGTAGGCCTATGGACTGAACAAGAAACCACCAAAAATTTTAACCAGTCATCGTTCTCACAACACTGAGGACCAGTCATTCGAAATGACTTCTCCATGCATTTTATGCATTGGTAAAAGCACTATGATGAAAAGTGTGATATGTTTTCAGGTATCTCCTATACTAATAGAGCCACATGCTCACCGGTTTGCCACATGATGTAGGCCTATGGACTGAACAAGAAACCACCAAAAATTTTAACCAGTCATCGTTCTCACAACACTGAGGACCAGTCATTCGAAATGACTTCTCCATGCATTTTATGCATTGGTAAAAGCACTATGATGAAAAGTGTGATATGTTTTCAGGTATCTCCTATACTAATAGAGCCACATGCTCACCGGTTTGCCACATGATGTAGGCCTATGGACTGAACAAGAAACCACCAAAAATTTTAACCAGTCATCGTTCTCACAACACTGAGGACCAGTCATTCGAAATGACTTCTCCATGCATTTTATGCATTGGTAAAAGCACTATGATGAAAAGTGTGATATATTTTCAGGTATCTCCTATACTAATAGAGCCACATGCTCACCGGTTTGCCAAATGATATAGGCCTATGGACTGAACAAGAAACCACCAAAAATTTTAACCAGTCATCGTTCTCACAACACTGAGGACCAGTCATTCGAAATGACTTCTCCATGCATTTTATGCATTGGTAAAAGCACTATGATGAAAAGTGTGATATGTTTTCAGGTATCTCCTATACTAATAGAGCCACATGCTCACCGGTTTGCCACATGATGTAGGCCTATGGACTGAACAAGAAACCACCAAAAATTTTAACCAGTCATCGTTCTCACAACACTGAGGACCAGTCATTCGAAATGACTTCTCCATGCATTTTATGCATTGGTAAAAGCACTATGATGAAAAGTGTGATATGTTTTCAGGTATCTCCTATACTAATAGAGCCACATGCTCACCGGTTTGCCACATGATGTAGGCCTATGGACTGAACAAGAAACCACCAAAAATTTTAACCAGTCATCGTTCTCACAACACTGAGGACCAGTCATTCGAAATGACTTCTCCATGCATTTTATGCATTGGTAAAAGCACTATGATGAAAAGTGTGATATGTTTTCAGGTATCTCCTATACTAATAGAGCCACATGCTCACCGGTTTGCCACATGATGTAGGCCTATGGACTGAACAAGAAACCACCAAAAATTTTAACCAGTCATCGTTCTCACAACACTGAGGACCAGTCATTCGAAATGACTTCTCCATGCATTTTATGCATTGGTAAAAGCACTATGATGAAAAGTGTGATATGTTTTCAGGTATCTCCTATACTAATAGAGCCACATGCTCACCGGTTTGCCACATGATGTAGGCCTATGGACTGAACAAGAAACCACCAAAAATTTTAACCAGTCATCGTTCTCACAACACTGAGGACCAGTCATTCGAAATGACTTCTCCATGCATTTTATGCATTGGTAAAAGCACTATGATTGAAAAGTGTGATAAGTTTTCAGGTATCTCCTATACTAACAGAGCCACATGCTCACCGGTTTGCCACATGATGTAGGCCTATGGACTGAACAAGAAACCACCAAAAATTTTAACCAGTCATCGTTCTCACAACACTGAGGACCAGTCATTCGAAATGACTTCTCCATGCATTTTATGCATTGGTAAAAGCACTATGATGAAAAGTGTGATATGTTTTCAGGTATCTCCTATACTAATAGAGCCACATGCTCACCGGTTTGCCACATGATGTAGGCCTATGGACTGAACAAGAAACCACCAAAAATTTTAACCAGTCATCGTTCTCACAACACTGAGGACCAGTCATTCGAAATGACTTCTCCATGCATTTTATGCATTGGTAAAAGCACTATGATGAAAAGTGTGATATGTTTTCAGGTATCTCCTATACTAATAGAGCCACATGCTCACCGGTTTGCCACATGATGTAGGCCTATGGACTAAACAAGAAACCACCAAAAATTTTAACCAGTCATCGTTCTCACAACACTGAGGACCAGTCATTCGAAATGACTTCTCCATGCATTTTATGCATTGGTAAAAGCACTGATGAAAAGTGTGATATGTTTTCAGGTATCTCCTATACTAATAGAGCCACATGCTCACCGGTTTGCCACATGATGTAGGCCTATGGACTGAACAAGAAACCACCAAAAATTTTAACCAGTCATCGTTCTCACAACACTGAGGACCAGTCATTCGAAATGACTTCTCCATGCATTTTATGCATTGGTAAAAGCACTATGATGAAAAGTGTGATATGTTTTCAGGTATCTCCTATACTAATAGAGCCACATGCTCACCGGTTTGCCACATGATGTAGGCCTATGGACTGAACAAGAAACCATCAAAAATTTTAACCAGTCATCGTTCTCACAACACTGAGGACCAGTCATTCGAAATGACTTCTACATGCATTTTATGCATTGGTAAAAGCACTATGATGAAAAGTGTGATATGTTTTCAGGTATCTCCTATACTAATAGAGTCACATGCTCACCGGTTTGCCACATGATGTAGGCTAATGGACTGAACAAGAAACCACCAAACATTTTAACCAGTCATCGTTCTCACAACACTGAGGACCAGTCATTCAAACTGACTTCTCCATGCATTTTATGCATTGGTAAAAGCACTATGATGAAAAGTGTGATATGTTTTCAGGTATCTCCTATACTAATAGAGCCACATGCTCACCGGTTTGCCACATGATGTAGGCCTATGGACTAAACAAGAAACCACCAAAAATTTTAACCAGTCATCGTTCTCACAACACTGAGGACCAGTCATTCGAAATGACTTCTCCATGCATTTTATGCATTGGTAAAAGCACTGATGAAAAGTGTGATATGTTTTCAGGTATCTCCTATACTAATAGAGCCACATGCTCACCGGTTTGCCACATGATGTAGGCCTATGGACTGAACAAGAAACCACCAAAAATTTTAACCAGTCATCGTTCTCACAACACTGAGGACCAGTCATTCGAAATGACTTCTCCATGCATTTTATGCATTGGTAAAAGCACTATGATGAAAAGTGTGATATGTTTTCAGGTATCTCCTATACTAATAGAGCCACATGCTCACCGGTTTGCCACATGATGTAGGCCTATGGACTGAACAAGAAACCACCAAAAATTCTAACCAGTCATCGTTCTCACAACACTGAGGACCAGTCATTCGAAATGACTTCTCCATGCATTTTATGCATTGGTAAAAGCACTATGATGAAAAGTGTGATATGTTTTCAGGTATCTCCTATACTAATAGAGCCACATGCTCACCGGTTTGCCACATGATGTAGGCCTATGGACTGAACAAGAAACCACCAAAAATTTTAACCAGTCATCGTTCTCACAACACTGAGGACCAGTCATTCGAAATGACTTCTCCATGCATTTTATGCATTGGTAAAAGCACTATGATGAAAAGTGTGATATGTTTTCAGGTATCTCCTATACTAATAGAGCCACATGCTCACCGGTTTGCCACATGATGTAGGCCTATGGACTGAACAAGAAACCACCAAAAATTTTAACCAGTCATCGTTCTCACAACACTGAGGACCAGTCATTCGAAATGACTTCTCCAGTCATTTTATGCATTGGTAAAAGCACTATGATGAAAAGTGTGATATATTTTCAGGTATCTCCTATACTAATAGAGCCACATGCTCACCGGTTTGCCACATGATGTAGACCTATGTACTGAACAAGAAACCACCAAAAATTTTAACCAGTCATCGTTCTCACAACACTGAGGACCAGTCATTCGAAATGACTTCTCCATGCATTTTATGCATTGGTAAAAGCACTATGATGAAAAGTGTGATATGTTTTCAGGTATCTCCTATACTAATAGAGCCACATGCTCACCGGTTTGCCACATGATGTAGGCCTATGGACTGAACAAGAAACCATCAAATATTTTAACCAGTCATCGTTCTCACAACACTGAGGACCAGTCATTCGAAATGACTTCTCCATGCAGTTTATGCATTGGTAAAAGCACTATGATGAAAAGTGTGATATGTTTTCAGGTATCTCCTATACTAATAGAGCCACATGCTCACCGGTTTGCCACATGATGTAGGCCTATGGACTGAACAAGAAACCACCAAAAATTTTAACCAGTCATCGTTCTCACAACACTGAGGACCAGTCATTCGAAATGACTTCTCCAGTCATTTTATGCATTGGTAAAAGCACTATGATGAAAAGTGTGATATATTTTCAGGTATCTCCTATACTAATAGAGCCACATGCTCACCGGTTTGCCACATGATGTAGGCCTATGGACTGAACAAGAAACCATCAAATATTTTAACCAGTCATCGTTATCACAACACTGAGGACCAGTCATTCGAAATGACTTCTCCATGCATTTTATGCATTGGTAAAAGCACTATGATGAAAAGTGTGATATGTTTTCAGGTATCTCCTATACTAATAGAGCCACATGCTCACCGGTTTGCCACATGATGTAGGCTAATGGACTGAACAAGAAACCACCAAAAATTTTAACCAGTCATCTTTCTCACAACACTGAGGACCAGTCATTCGAAATGACTTCTCCATGCATTTTATGCATTGGTAAAAGCACTATGATGAAAAGTGTGATATGTTTTCAGGTATCTCCTATACTAATAGAGCCACATGCTCACCGGTTTGCCACATGATGTAGGCCTATGGACTGAACAAGAAACCACCAAAAATTTTAACCAGTCATCGTTCTCACAACACTGAGGACCAGTCATTCGAAATGACTTCTCCATGCATTTTATGCATTGGTAAAAGCACTATGATGAAAAGTGTGATATGTTTTCAGGTATCTCCTATACTAATAGAGCCACATGCTCACCGGTTTGCCACATGATGTAGGCCTATGGACTGAACAAGAAACCACCAAAAATTCTAACCAGTCATCGTTCTCACAACACTGAGGACCAGTCATTCGAAATGACTTCTCCATGCATTTTATGCATTGGTAAAAGCACTATGATGAAAAGTGTGATATGTTTTCAGGTATCTCCTATACTAATAGAGCCACATGCTCACCGGTTTGCCACATGATGTAGGCCTATGGACTGAACAAGAAACCACCAAAAATTTTAACCAGTCATCGTTCTCACAACACTGAGGACCAGTCATTCGAAATGACTTCTCCATGCATTTTATGCATTGGTAAAAGCACTATGATGAAAAGTGTGATATGTTTTCAGGTATCTCCTATACTAATAGAGCCACATGCTCACCGGTTTGCCACATGATGTAGGCCTATGGACTGAACAAGAAATCACCAAAAATTTTAACCAGTCATCGTTCTCACAACACTGAGGACCAGTCATTCGAAATGACTTCTCCAGTCATTTTATGCATTGGTAAAAGCACTATGATGAAAAGTGTGATATGTTTTCAGGTATCTCCTATACTAATAGAGCCACATGCTCACCGGTTTGCCACATGATGTAGACCTATGGACTGAACAAGAAACCACCAAAAATTTTAACCAGTCATCGTTCTCACAACACTGAGGACCAGTCATTCGAAATGACTTCTCCATGCATTTTATGCATTGGTAAAAGCACTATGATGAAAAGTGTGATATGTTTTCAGGTATCTCCTATACTAATAGAGCCACATGCTCACCGGTTTGCCACATGATGTAGGCCTATGGACTGAACAAGAAACCATCAAAAATTTTAACCAGTCATCGTTCTCACAACACTGAGGACCAGTCATTCGAAATGACTTCTCCATGCATTTTATGCATTGGTAAAAGCACTATGATGAAAAGTGTGATATGTTTTCAGGTATCTCCTATACTAATAGAGTCACATGCTCACCGGTTTGCCACATGATGTAGGCTAATGGACTGAACAAGAAACCACCAAACATTTTAACCAGTCATCGTTCTCACAACACTGAGGACCAGTCATTCAAACTGACTTCTCCATGCATTTTATGCATTGGTAAAAGCACTATGATGAAAAGTGTGATATGTTTTCAGGTATCTCCTATACTAATAGAGCCACATGCTCACCGGTTTGCCACATGATGTAGGCTAATGGACTGAACAAGAAACCACCAAAAATTTTAACCAGTCATCGTTCTCACAACACTGAGGACCAGTCATTCGAAATGACTTCTCCATGCATTTTATGCATTGGTAAAAGCACTATGATGAAAAGTGTGATATGTTTTCAGGTATCTCCTATACTAATAGAGCCACATGCTCAACGGTTTGCCACATGATGTAGGCCTATGGACTGAACAAGAAACCACCAAAAATTTTAACCAGTCATCGTTCTCACAACACTGAGGACCAGTCATTCGAAATGACTTCTCCATGCATTTTATGCATTGGTAAAAGCACTATGATGAAAAGTGTGATATGTCTTCAGGTATCTCCTATACTAATAGAGCCACATGCTCACCGGTTTGCCACATGATGTAGGCCTATGGACTGAACAAGAAACCACCAAAAATTTTAACCAGTCATCGTTCTCACAACACTGAGGACCAGTCATTCGAAATGACTTCTCCATGCATTTTATGCATTGGTAAAAGCACTGATGAAAAGTGTGATATGTTTTCAGGTATCTCCTATACTAATAGAGCCACATGCTCACCGGTTTGCCACATGATGTAGGCCTATGGACTGAACAAGAAACCACCAAAAATTTTAACCAGTCATCGTTCTCACAACACTGAGGACCAGTCATTCGAAATGACTTCTCCATGCATTTTATGCATTGGTAAAAGCACTATGATGAAAAGTGTGATATGTTTTCAGGTATCTCCTATACTAATAGAGCCACATGCTCACCGGTTTGCCACATGATGTAGGCCTATGGACTGAACAAGAAACCACCAAAAATTCTAACCAGTCATCGTTCTCACAACACTGAGGACCAGTCATTCGAAATGACTTCTCCATGCATTTTATGCATTGGTAAAAGCACTATGATGAAAAGTGTGATATGTTTTCAGGTATCTCCTATACTAATAGAACCACATGCTCACCGGTTTGCCACATGATGTAGGCCTATGGACTGAACAAGAAACCACCAAAAATTTTAACCAGTCATCGTTCTCACAACACTGAGGACCAGTCATTCGAAATGACTTCTCCATGCATTTTATGCATTGGTAAAAGCACTATGATGAAAAGTGTGATATGTTTTCAGGTATCTCCTATACTAATAGAGCCACATGCTCACCGGTTTGCCACATGATGTAGGCCTATGGACTGAACAAGAAACCACCAAAAATATTAACCAGTCATCGTTCTCACAACACTGAGGACCAGTCATTCGAAATGACTTCTCCAGTCATTTTATGCATTGGTAAAAGCACTATGATGAAAAGTGTGATATATTTTCAGGTATCTCCTATACTAATAGAGCCACATGCTCACCGGTTTGCCACATGATGTAGACCTATGGACTGAACAAGAAACCACCAAAAATTTTAACCAGTCATCGTTCTCACAACACTGAGGACCAGTCATTCGAAATGACTTCTCCATGCATTTTATGCATTGGTAAAAGCACTATGATGAAAAGTGTGATATGTTTTCAGGTATCTCCTATACTAATAGAGCCACATGCTCACCGGTTTGCCACATGATGTAGGCCTATGGACTGAACAAGAAACCATCAAATATTTTAACCAGTCATCGTTCTCACAACACTGAGGACCAGTCATTCGAAATGACTTCTCCATGCATTTTATGCATTGGTAAAAGCACTATGATGAAAAGTGTGATATGTTTTCAGGTATCTCCTATACTAATAGAGCCACATGCTCACCGGTTTGCCACATGATGTAGGCCTATGGACTGAACAAGAAACCACCAAAAATTTTAACCAGTCATCGTTCTCACAACACTGAGGACCAGTCATTCGAAATGACTTCTCCATGCATTTTATGCATTGGTAAAAGCACTATGATGAAAAGTGTGATATGTTTTCAGGTATCTCCTATACTAATAGAGCCACATGCTCACCGGGTTGCCACATGATGTAGGCCTATGGACTGAACAAGAAACCACCAAAAATTTTAACCAGTCATCGTTCTCACAACACTGAGGACCAGTCATTCGAAATGACTTCTCCATGCATTTTATGCATTGGTAAAAGAACTATGATGAAAAGTGTGATATGTTTTCAGGTATCTCCTATACTAATAGAGCCACATGCTCACCGGTTTGCCACATGATGTAGGCCTATGGACTGAACAAGAAACCACCAAAAATTTTAACCAGTCATCGTTATCACAACACTGAGGACCAGTCATTCGAAATGACTTCTCCATGCATTTTATGCATTGGTAAAAGCACTATGATGAAAAGTGTGATATGTTTTCAGGTATCTCCTATACTAATAGAGCCACATGCTCACCGGTTTGCCACATGATGTAGGCTAATGGACTGAACAAGAAACCACCAAAAATTTTAACCAGTCATCGTTCTCACAACACTGAGGACCAGTCATTCGAAATGACTTCTCCATGCATTTTATGCATTGGTAAAAGCACTATGATGAAAAGTGTGATATGTTTTCAGGTATCTCCTATACTAATAGAGCCACATGCTCACCGGTTTGCCACATGATGTAGGCCTATGGACTGAACAAGAAACCACCAAAAATTTTAACCAGTCATCGTTCTCACAACACTGAGGACCAGTCATTCGAAATGACTTCTCCATGCATTTTATGCATTGGTAAAAGCACTATGATGAAAAGTGTGATATGTTTTCAGGTATCTCCTATACTAATAGAGCCACATGCTCACCGGTTTGCCACATGATGTAGGCCTATGGACTGAACAAGAAACCACCAAAAATTCTAACCAGTCATCGTTCTCACAACACTGAGGACCAGTCATTCGAAATGACTTCTCCATGCATTTTATGCATTGGTAAAAGCACTATGATGAAAAGTGTGATATGTTTTCAGGTATCTCCTATACTAATTGAGCCACATGCTCACCGGTTTGCCACATGATGTAGGCCTATGGACTGAACAAGAAACCACCAAAAATTTTAACCAGTCATCGTTCTCACAACACTGAGGACCAGTCATTCGAAATGACTTCTCCATGCATTTTATGCATTGGTAAAAGCACTATGATGAAAAGTGTGATATGTTTTCAGGTATCTCCTATACTAATAGAGCCACATGCTCACCGGTTTGCCACATGATGTAGGCCTATGGACTGAACAAGAAACCACCAAAAATTTTAACCAGTCATCGTTCTCACAACACTGAGGACCAGTCATTCGAAATGACTTCTCCAGTCATTTTATGCATTGGTAAAAGCACTATGATGAAAAGTGTGATATATTTTCAGGTATCTCCTATACTAATAGAGCCACATGCTCACCGGTTTGCCACATGATGTAGACCTATGGACTGAACAAGAAACCACCAAAAATTTTAACCAGTCATCGTTCTCACAACACTGAGGACCAGTCATTCGAAATGACTTCTCCATGCATTTTATGCATTGGTAAAAGCACTATGATGAAAAGTGTGATATGTTTTCAGGTATCTCCTATACTAATAGAGCCACATGCTCACCGGTTTGCCACATGATGTAGGCCTATGGACTGAACAAGAAACCATCAAAAATTTTAACCAGTCATTGTTCTCACAACACTGAGGACCAGTCATTCGAAATGACTTCTCCATGCATTTTATGCATTGGTAAAAGCACTATGATGAAAAGTGTGATATGTTTTCAGGTATCTCCTATACTAATAGAGCCACATGCTCACCGGTTTGCCACATGATGTAGGCCTATGGACTGAACAAGAAACCATCAAATATTTTAACCAGTCATCGTTCTCACAACACTGAGGACCAGTCATTCGAAATGACTTCTCCATGCATTTTATGCATTGGTAAAAGCACTATGATGAAAAGTGTGATATGTTTTCAGGTATCTCCTATACTAATAGAGCCACATGCTCACCGGTTTGCCACATGATGTAGGCCTATGGACTGAACAAGAAACCACCAAAAATTTTAACCAGTCATCGTTCTCACAACACTGAGGACCAGTCATTCGAAATGACTTCTCCATGCATTTTATGCATTGGTAAAAGCACTATGATGAAAAGTGTGATATGTTTTCAGGTATCTCCTATACTAATAGAGCCACATGCTCACCGGGTTGCCACATGATGTAGGCCTATGGACTGAACAAGAAACCACCAAAAATTTTAACCAGTCATCGTTCTCACAACACTGAGGACCAGTCATTCGAAATGACTTCTCCATGCATTTTATGCATTGGTAAAAGAACTATGATGAAAAGTGTGATATGTTTTCAGGTATCTCCTATACTAATAGAGCCACATGCTCACCGGTTTGCCACATGATGTAGGCCTATGGACTGAACAAGAAACCACCAAAAATTTTAACCAGTCATCGTTATCACAACACTGAGGACCAGTCATTCGAAATGACTTCTCCATGCATTTTATGCATTGGTAAAAGCACTATGATGAAAAGTGTGATATGTTTTCAGGTATCTCCTATACTAATAGAGCCACATGCTCACCGGTTTGCCACATGATGTAGGCTAATGGACTGAACAAGAAACCACCAAAAATTTTAACCAGTCATCGTTCTCACAACACTGAGGACCAGTCATTCGAAATGACTTCTCCATGCATTTTATGCATTGGTAAAAGCACTATGATGAAAAGTGTGATATGTTTTCAGGTATCTCCTATACTAATAGAGCCACATGCTCACCGGTTTGCCACATGATGTAGGCCTATGGACTGAACAAGAAACCACCAAAAATTTTAACCAGTCATCGTTCTCACAACACTGAGGACCAGTCATTCGAAATGACTTCTCCATGCATTTTATGCATTGGTAAAAGCACTATGATGAAAAGTGTGATATGTTTTCAGGTATCTCCTATACTAATAGAGCCACATGCTCACCGGTTTGCCACATGATGTAGGCCTATGGACTGAACAAGAAACCACCAAAAATTCTAACCAGTCATCGTTCTCACAACACTGAGGACCAGTCATTCGAAATGACTTCTCCATGCATTTTATGCATTGGTAAAAGCACTATGATGAAAAGTGTGATATGTTTTCAGGTATCTCCTATACTAATAGAGCCACATGCTCACCGGTTTGCCACATGATGTAGGCCTATGGACTGAACAAGAAACCACCAAAAATTTTAACCAGTCATCGTTCTCACAACACTGAGGACCAGTCATTCGAAATGACTTCTCCATGCATTTTATGCATTGGTAAAAGCACTATGATGAAAAGTGTGATATGTTTTCAGGTATCTCCTATACTAATAGAGCCACATGCTCACCGGTTTGCCACATGATGTAGGCCTATGGACTGAACAAGAAACCACCAAAAATTTTAACCAGTCATCGTTCTCACAACACTGAGGACCAGTCATTCGAAATGACTTCTCCAGTCATTTTATGCATTGGTAAAAGCACTATGATGAAAAGTGTGATATATTTTCAGGTATCTCCTATACTAATAGAGCCACATGCTCACCGGTTTGCCACATGATGTAGACCTATGGACTGAACAAGAAACCACCAAAAATTTTAACCAGTCATCGTTCTCACAACACTGAGGACCAGTCATTCGAAATGACTTCTCCATGCATTTTATGCATTGGTAAAAGCACTATGATGAAAAGTGTGATATGTTTTCAGGTATCTCCTATACTAATAGAGCCACATGCTCACCGGTTTGCCACATGATGTAGGCCTATGGACTGAACAAGAAACCATCAAAAATTTTAACCAGTCATTGTTCTCACAACACTGAGGACCAGTCATTCGAAATGACTTCTCCATGCATTTTATGCATTGGTAAAAGCACTATGATGAAAAGTGTGATATGTTTTCAGGTATCTCCTATACTAATAGAGTCACATGCTCACCGGTTTGCCACATGATGTAGGCTAATGGACTGAACAAGAAACCACCAAAAATTTTAACCAGTCATCGTTCTCACAACACTGAGGACCAGTCATTCAAACTGACTTCTCCATGCATTTTATGCATTGGTAAAAGCACTATGATGAAAAGTGTGATATGTTTTCAGGTATCTCCTATACTAATAGAGCCACATGCTCACCGGTTTGCCACATGATGTAGGCTAATGGACTGAACAAGAAACCACCAAAAATTTTAACCAGTCATCGTTCTCACAACACTGGGGACCAGTCATTCGAAATGACTTCTCCATGCATTTTATGCATTGGTAAAAGCACTATGATGAAAAGTGTGATATGTTTTCAGGTATCTCCTATACTAATAGAGCCACATGCTCACCGGTTTGCCACATGATGTAGGCCTATGGACTGAACAAGAAACCACCAAAAATTTTAACCAGTCATCGTTCTCACAACACTGAGGACCAGTCATTCGAAATGACTTCTCCATGCATTTTATGCATTGGTAAAAGCACTATGATGAAAAGTGTGATATGTTTTCAGGTATCTCCTATACTAATAGAGCCACATGCTCACCGGTTTGCCACATGATGTAGGCCTATGGACTAAACAAGAAACCACCAAAAATTTTAACCAGTCATCGTTCTCACAACACTGAGGACCAGTCATTCGAAATGACTTCTCCATGCATTTTATGCATTGGTAAAAGCACTGATGAAAAGTGTGATATGTTTTCAGGTATCTCCTATACTAATAGAGCCACATGCTCACCGGTTTGCCACATGATGTAGGCCTATGGACTGAACAAGAAACCACCAAAAATTTTAACCAGTCATCGTTCTCACAACACTGAGGACCAGTCATTCGAAATGACTTCTCCATGCATTTTATGCATTGGTAAAAGCACTATCATGAAAAGTATGATATGTTTTCAGGTATTCTGAAAACATATCATGTATGTTATAGGAGACTATACTAATAGAGCCACATGCTCACCGGTTTGCCACATGATGTAGGCCTATGGACTGAACAAGAAACCACCAAAAATTTTAACCAGTCATCGTTCTCACAACACTGAGGACCAGTCATTCGAAATGACTTCTCCATGCATTTTATGCATTGGTAAAAGCACTATGATGAAAAGTGTGATATGTTTTCAGGTATCTCCTATACTAATAGAGCCACATGCTCACCGGTTTGCCACATGATGTAGGCCTATGGACTGAACAAGAAACCACCAAAAATTTTAACCAGTCATCGTTCTCACAACACTGAGGACCAGTCATTCGAAATGACTTCTCCAGTCATTTTATGCATTGGTAAAAGCACTATGATGAAAAGTGTGATATATTTTCAGGTATCTCTTATACTAATAGAGCCACATGCTCACCGGTTTGCCACATGATGTAGGCCTATGGACTGAACAAGAAACCACCAAAAATTTTAACCAGTCATCGTTCTCACAACACTGAGGACCAGTCATTCGAAATGACTTCTCCATGCATTTTATGCATTGATAAAAGCACTATGATGAAAAGTGTGATATGTTTTCAGGTATCTCCTATACTAATAGAGTCACATGCTCACCGGTTTGCCACATGATGTAGGCTAATGGACTGAACAAGAAACCACCAAAAATTTTAACCAGTCATCGTTCTCACAACACTGAGGACCAGTCATTCAAACTGACTTCTCCATGCATTTTATGCATTGGTAAAAGCACTATGATGAAAAGTGTGATATGTTTTCAGGTATCTCCTATACTAATAGAGCCACATGCTCACCGGTTTGCCACATGATGTAGGCTAATGGACTGAACAAGAAACCACCAAAAATTTTAACCAGTCATCGTTCTCACAACACTGGGGACCAGTCATTCGAAATGACTTCTCCATGCATTTTATGCATTGGTAAAAGCACTATGATGAAAAGTGTGATATGTTTTCAGGTATCTCCTATACTAATAGAGCCACATGCTCACCGGTTTGCCACATGATGTAGGCCTATGGACTGAACAAGAAACCACCAAAAATTTTAACCAGTCATCGTTCTCACAACACTGAGGACCAGTCATTCGAAATGACTTCTCCATGCATTTTATGCATTGGTAAAAGCACTATGATGAAAAGTGTGATATGTTTTCAGGTATCTCCTATACTAATAGAGCCACATGCTCACCGGTTTGCCACATGATGTAGGCCTATGGACTAAACAAGAAACCACCAAAAATTTTAACCAGTCATCGTTCTCACAACACTGAGGACCAGTCATTCGAAATGACTTCTCCATGCATTTTATGCATTGGTAAAAGCACTGATGAAAAGTGTGATATGTTTTCAGGTATCTCCTATACTAATAGAGCCACATGCTCACCGGTTTGCCACATGATGTAGGCCTATGGACTGAACAAGAAACCACCAAAAATTTTAACCAGTCATCGTTCTCACAACACTGAGGACCAGTCATTCGAAATGACTTCTCCATGCATTTTATGCATTGGTAAAAGCACTATCATGAAAAGTATGATATGTTTTCAGGTATTCTGAAAACATATCATATATGTTATAGGAGACTATACTAATAGAGCCACATGCTCACCGGTTTGCCACATGATGTAGGCCTATGGACTGAACAAGAAACCACCAAAAATTTTAACCAGTCATCGTTCTCACAACACTGAGGACCAGTCATTCGAAATGACTTCTCCATGCATTTTATGCATTGGTAAAAGCACTATGATGAAAAGTGTGATATGTTTTCAGGTATCTCCTATACTAATAGAGCCACATGCTCACCGGTTTGCCACATGATGTAGGCCTATGGACTGAACAAGAAACCACCAAAAATTTTAACCAATCATCGTTCTCACAACACTGAGGACCAGTCATTCGAAATGACTTCTCCAGTCATTTTATGCATTGGTAAAAGCACTATGATGAAAAGTGTGATATATTTTCAGGTATCTCTTATACTAATAGAGCCACATGCTCACCGGTTTGCCACATGATGTAGGCCTATGGACTGAACAAGAAACCACCAAAAATTTTAACCAGTCATCGTTCTCACAACACTGAGGACCAGTCATTCGAAATGACTTCTCCATGCATTTTATGCATTGATAAAAGCACTATGATGAAAAGTGTGATATGTTTTCAGGTATCTCCTATATTAATAGAGCCACATGCTCACCGGTTTGCCACATGATGTAGGCCTATGGACTGAACAAGAAACCACCAAAAATTTTAACCAGTCATCGTTCTCACAACACTGAGGACCAGTCATTCGAAATGACTTCTCCATGCATTTTATGCATTGGTAAAAGCACTATGATGAAAAGTGTGATATGTTTTCAGGTATCTCCTATACTAATAGAGCCACATGCTCACCGGTTTGCCACATGATGTAGGCCTATGGACTGAACAAGAAACCACCAAAAATTTTAACCAGCCATCGTTCTCACAACACTGAGGACCAGTCATTCGAAATGACTTCTCCATGCATTATATGCATTGGTAAAAGCACCATGATGAAAAGTGTGATATGTTTTCAGGTATCTCCTATACTAATAGAGTCACATGCTCACCGGTTTGCCACATGATGTAGGCTAATGGACTGAACAAGAAACCACCAAAAATTTTAACCAGTCATCGTTCTCACAACACTGAGGACCAGTCATTCGAAATGACTTCTCCATGCATTTTATGCATTGGTAAAAGCACTATGATGAAAAGTGTGATATGTTTTCAGGTATCTCCTATACTAATAGAGCCACATGCTCACCGGTTTGCCACATGATGTAGGCCTATGGACTGAACAAGAAACCACCAAAAATTTTAACCAGTCATCGTTCTCACAACACTGAGGACCAGTAATTCGAAATGACTACTCCATGCATTTTATGCATTGGTAAAAGCACTATGATGAAAAGTGTGATATATTTTCAGGTATCTCTTATACTAATAGAGCCACATGCTCACCGGTTTGCCACATGATGTAGGCCTATGGACTGAACAAGAAACCACCAAAAATTTTAACCAGTCATCGTTCTCACAACACTGAGGACCAGTCATTCGAAATGACTTCTCCATGCATTTTATGCATTGATAAAAGCACTATGATGAAAAGTGTGATATGTTTTCAGGTATCTCCTATATTAATAGAGCCACATGCTCACCGGTTTGCCACATGATGTAGGCCTATGGACTGAACAAGAAACCACCAAAAATTTTAACCAGTCATCGTTCTCACAACACTGAGGACCAGTCATTCGAAATGACTTCTCCATGCATTTTATGCATTGGTAAAAGCACTATGATGAAAAGTGTGATATGTTTTCAGGTATCTCCTATACTAATAGAGCCACATGCTCACCGGTTTGCCACATGATGTAGGCTAATGGACTGAACAAGAAACCACCAAAAATTTTAACCAGTCATCGTTCTCACAACACTGAGGGCCAGTCATTCGAAATGACTTCTCCATGCATTTTATGCATTGGTAAAAGCACTATGATGAAAAGTGTGATATGTTTTCAGGTATCTCCTATACTAATAGAGCCACATGCTCACCGGTTTGCCACATGATGTAGGCCTATGGACTGAACAAGAAACCACCAAAAATTTTAACCAGCCATCGTTCTCACAACACTGAGGACCAGTCATTCGAAATGACTTCTCCATGCATTTTATGCATTGGTAAAAGCACTATGATGAAAAGTGTGATATGTATCTCCTATACTAATAGAGCCACATGCTCACCGCTTTGCCACATGATGTAGGCCTATGGACTGAACAAGAAACCACCAAAAATTTTAACCAGTCATCGTTCTCACAACACTGAGGACCAGCCATTCGAAATGACTTCTCCATGCATTTTATGCATTGGTAAAAGCACTATGATGAAAAGTGTGATATGTTTTCAGGTATCTCCTATACTAATAGAGCCACATGCTCACCGGTTTGCCACATGATGTAGGCCTATGGACTGAACAAGAAACCACCAAAAATTTTAACCAGTCATCGTTCTCACAACACTGAGGACCAGTCATTCGAAATGACTTCTCCATGCATTTTATGCATTGGTAAAAGCACTATGATGAAAAGTGTGATATGTTTTCAGGTATCTCCTATACTAATAGAGCCACATGCTCACCGGTTTGCCACATGATATAGGCCTATGGACTGAACAAGAAACCACCAAAAATTTTAACCAGTCATCGTTCTCACAACACTGAGGACCAGTCATTCGAAATGACTTCTCCATGCATTTTATGCATTGGCAAAAGCACTATGATGAAAAGTGTGATATGTTTTCAGGTATCTCCTATACTAATAGAGCCACATGCTCACCGGTTTGCCACATGATGTAGGCCTATGGACTGAACAAGAAACCACCAAAAATTTTAACCAGTCATCGTTCTCACAACACTGAGGACCAGTCATTCGAAATGACTTCTCCATGCATTTTATGCATTGGTAAAAGCACTATGATGAAAAGTGTGATATGTTTTCAGGTATCTCCTATACTAATAGAGCCACATGCTCACCGGTTTGCCACATGATGTAGGCCTATGGACTGAACAAGAAACCACCAAAAATTTTAACCAGTCATCGTTCTCACAACACTGAGGACCAGTCATTCGAAATGACTTCTCCATGCATTTTATGCATTGGTAAAAGCACTATGATGAAAAGTGTGATATGTTTTCAGGTATCTCCTATACTGATAGCGCCACATGCTCACCGGTTTGCCACATGATGTAGGCCTATGGACTGAACAAGAAACCACCAAAAATTTTAACCAGTCATCGTTCTCACAACACTGAGGACCAGTCATTCGAAATGACTTCTCCATGCATTTTATGCATTGGTAAAAGCACTATGATGAAAAGTGTGATATGTTTTCAGGTATCTCCTATACTAATAGAGCCACATGCTCACCGGTTTGCCACATGATGTAGGCCTATGGACTGAACAAGAAACCACCAAAAATTTTAACCAGGCATCGTTCTCACAACACTGAGGACCAGTCATTCGAAATGACTTCTCCATGCATTTTATGCATTGGTAAAAGCACTATGATGAAAAGTGTGATATGTTTTCAGGTATCTCCTATACTAATAGAGCCACATGCTCACCGGTTTGCCACATGATGTAGGCCTATGGACTGAACAAGAAACCACCAAAAATTTTAACCAGTCATCGTTCCCACAACACTGAGGACCAGTCATTCGAAATGACTTCTCCATGCATTTTATGCATTGGTAAAAGCACTATGATGAAAAGTGTGATATGTTTTCAGGTATCTCCTATACTAATAGAGCCACATGCTCACCGATTTGCCACATGATGTAGGCCTATGGACTGAACAAGAAACCACCAAAAATTTTAACCAGTCATCGTTCTCACAACACTGAGGACCAGTCATTCGAAATGACTTCTCCATGCATTTTATGCATTGGTAAAAGCACTATGATGAAAAGTGTGATATGTTTTCAGGTATCTCCTATACTAATAGAGCCACATGCTCACCGGTTTGCCACATGATGTAGGCCTATGGACTGAACAAGAAACCACCAAAAATTTTAACCAGTCATCGTTCTCACAACACTGAGGACCAGTCATTCGAAATGACTTCTCCATGCATTTTATGCATTGGTAAAAGCACTATGATGAAAAGTGTGATATGTTTTCAGGTATCTCCTATACTAATAGAGCCACATGCTCACCGGTTTGCCACATGATGTAGGCCTATGGACTGAACAAGAAACCACCAAAAATTTTAACCAGTCATCGTTCTCACCACACTGAGGACCAGTCATTCGAAATGACTTCTCCATGCATTTTATGCATTGGTAAAAGCACTATGATGAAAAGTGTGATATGTTTTCAGGTATCTCCTATACTAATAGAGCCACATGCTCACCGGTTTGCCACATGATGTAGGCCTATGGACTGAACAAGAAACCACCAAAATTTTAACCAGTCATCATTCTCACAACACTGAGGACCAGACATTCGAAATGACTTCTCCATGCATTTTATGCATTGGTAAAAGCACTATGATGAAAAGTGTGATATGTTTTCAGGTATCTCCTATACTAATAGAGCCACATGCTCACCGGTTTGCCACATGATGTAGGCTTATGGACTGAACAAGAAACCACCAAAAATTTTAACCAGTCATCGTTCTCACAACACTGAGGACCAGTCATTCGAAATGACTTCTCCATGCATTTTATGCATTGGTAAAAGCACTATGATGAAAAGTGTGATATGTTTTCAGGTATCTCCTATACTAATAGAGCCACATGCTCACCGGTTTGCCACATGATGTAGGCCTATGGACTGAACAAGAAACCACCAAAAATTTTAACCAGTCATCGTTCTCACAACACTGAGGACCAGTCATTCGAAATGACTTCTCCATGCATTTTATGCATTGGTAAAAGCACTATGATGAAAAGTGTGATATGTTTTCAGGTATCTCCTATACTAATAGAGCCACATGCTCACCGGTTTGCCACATGATGTAGGCCTATGGACTGAACAAGAAACCACCAAAAATTTTAACCAGTCATCGTTCTCACAACACTGAGGACCAGTCATTCGAAATGACTTCTCCATGCATTTTATGCATTGGTAAAAGCACTATGATGAAAAGTGTGATATGTTTTCAGGTATCTCCTATACTAATAGAGCCACATGCTCACCGGTTTGCCACATGATGTAGGCCTATGGACTGAACAAGAAACCACCAAAAATTTTAACCAGTCATCGTTCTCACAACACTGAGGACCAGTCATTCGAAATGACTTCTCCATGCATTTTATGCATTGGTAAAAGCACTATGATGAAAAGTGTGATATGTTTTCAGGTATCTCCTATACTAATAGAGCCACATGCTCACCGGTTTGCCACATGATGTAGGCCTATGGACTGAACAAGAAACCACCAAAAATTTTAACCAGTCATCGTCCTCACAACACTGAGGACCAGTCATTCGAAATGACTTCTCCATGCATTTTATGCATTGGTAAAAGCACTATGATGAAAAGTGTGATATGTTTTCAGGTATCTCCTATACTAATAGAGCCACATGCTCACCGGTTTGCCACATGATGTAGGCCTATGGACTGAACAAGAAACCACCAAAAATTTTAACCAGTCATCGTTCTCACAACACTGAGGACCAGTCATTCGAAATGACTTCTCCATGCATTTTATGCATTGGTAAAAGCACTATGATGAAAAGTGTGATATGTTTTCAGGTATCTCCTATACTAATAGAGCCACATGCTCACCGGTTTGCCACATGATGTAGGCCTATGGACTGAACAAGAAACCACCAAAAATTTTAACCAGTCATCGTTCTCACAACACTGAGGACCAGTCCTTCGAAATGACTTCTCCATGCATTTTATGCATTGGTAAAAGCACTATGATGAAAAGTGTGATATGTTTTCAGGTATCTCCTATACTAATAGAGCCACATGCTCACCGGTTTGCTACATGATGTAGGCCTATGGACTGAACAAGAAACCACCAAAAATTTTAACCAGTCATCGTCCTCACAACACTGAGGACCAGTCATTCGAAATGACTTCTCCATGCATTTTATGCATTGGTAAAAGCACTATGATGAAAAGTGTGATATGTTTTCAGGTATCTCCTATACTAATAGAGCCACATGCTCACCGGTTTGCCACATGATGTAGGCCTATGGACTGAACAAGAAACCACCAAAAATTTTAACCAGTCATCGTTCTCACAACACTGAGGACCAGTCATTCGAAATGACTTCTCCATGCATTTTATGCATTGGTAAAAGCACTATGATGAAAAGTGTGATATGTTTTCAGGTATCTCCTATACTAATAGAGCCACATGCTCACCGGTTTGCCACATGATGTAGGCCTATGGACTGAACAAGAAACCACCAAAAATTTTAACCAGTCATCGTTCTCACAACACTGAGGACCAGTCATTCGAAATGACTTCTCCGTGCATTTTATGCATTGGTAAAAGCACTATGATGAAAAGTGTGATATGTTTTCAGGTATCTCCTATACTAATAGAGCCACATGCTCACCGGTTTGCCACATGATGTAGGCCTATGGACTGAACAAGAAACCACCAAAAATTTTAACCAGTCATCGTTCTCACAACACTGAGGACCAGTCATTCGAAATGACTTCTCCATGCATTTTATGCATTGGTAAAAGCACTATGATGAAAAGTGTGATATGTTTTCAGGTATCTCCTATACTAATAGAGCCACATGCTCACCGGTTTGCCACATGATGTAGGCCTATGGACTGAACAAGAAACCACCAAAAATTTTAACCAGTCATCGTTCTCACAACACTGAGGACCAGTCATTCGAAATGACTTCTCCATGCATTTTATGCATTGGTAAAAGCACTATGATGAAAAGTGTGATATGTTTTCAGGTATCTCCTATACGAATAGAGCCACATGCTCACCGGTTTGCCACATGATGTAGGCCTATGGACTGAACAAGAAACCACCAAAAATTTTAACCAGTCATCGTTCTCACAACACTGAGGACCAGTCATTCGAAATGACTTCTCCATGCATTTTATGCATTGGTAAAAGCACTATGATGAAAAGTGTGATATGTTTTCAGGTATCTCCTATACGAATAGAGCCACATGCTCACCGGTTTGCCACATGATGTAGGCCTATGGACTGAACAAGAAACCACCAAAAATTTTAACCAGTCATCGTTCTCACAACACTGAGGACCAGTCATTCGAAATGACTTCTCCATGCATTTTATGCATTGGTAAAAGCACTATGATGAAAAGTGTGATATGTTTTCAGGTATCTCCTATACTAATAGAGCCACATGCTCACCGGTTTGCCACATGATGTAGGCCTATGGACTGAACAAGAAACCACCAAAAATTTTAACCAGTCATCGTTCTCACAACACTGAGGACCAGTCATTCGAAATGACTTCTCCATGCATTTTATGCATTGGTAAAAGCACTATGATGAAAAGTGTGATATGTTTTCAGGTATCTCCTATACTAATAGAGCCACATGCTCACCGGTTTGCCACATGATGTAGGCCTATGGACTGAACTAGAAACCACCAAAAATTTTAACCAGTCATCGTTCTCACAGCACTGAGGACCAGTCATTCGAAGTGACTTCTCCATGCATTTTATGCATTGGTAAAAGCACTATGATGAAAAGTGTGATATGTTTTCAGGTATCTCCTATACTAATAGAGCCACATGCTCACCGGTTTGCCACATGATGTAGGCCTATGGACTGAACAAGAAACCACCAAAAATTTTAACCAGTCATCGTTCTCACAACACTGAGGACCAGTCATTCGAAATGACTTCTCCATGCATTTTATGCATTGGTAAAAGCACTATGATGAAAAGTGTGATATGTTTTCAGGTATCTCCTATACTAATAGAACCACATGCTCACCGGTTTGCCACATGATGTAGGCCTATGGACTGAACAAGAAACCACCAAAAATTTTAACCAGTCATCGTTCTCACAACACTGAGGACCAGTCATTCGAAATGACTTCTCCATGCATTTTATGCATTGGTAAAAGCACTATGATTGAAAAGTGTGATAAGTTTTCAGGTATCTCCTATACTAATAGAGCCACATGCTCACCGGTTTGCCACATGATGTAGGCCTATGGACTGAACAAGAAACCACCAAAAATTTTAACCAGTCATCGTTCTCACAACACTGAGGACCAGTCATTCGAAATGACTTCTCCATGCATTTTATGCATTGGTAAGAGCACTATGATGAAAAGTGTGATATGTTTTCAGGTATCTCCTATACTAATAGAGCCACATGCTCACCGGTTTGCCACATGATGTAGGCCTATGGACTGAACAAGAAACCACCAAAAATTTTAACCAGTCATCGTTCTCACAACACTGAGGACCAGTCATTCGAAATGACTTCTCCATGCATTTTATGCATTGGTAAAAGCACTATGATGAAAAGTGTGATATGTATCTCCTATACTAATAGAGCCACATGCTCACCGCTTTGCCACATGATGTAGGCCTATGGACTGAACAAGAAACCACCAAAAATTTTAACCAGTCATCGTTCTCACAACACTGAGGACCAGCCATTCGAAATGACTTCTCCATGCATTTTATGCATTGGTAAAAGCACTATGATGAAAAGTGTGATATGTTTTCAGGTATCTCCTATACTAATAGAGCCACATGCTCACCGGTTTGCCACATGATGTAGGCCTATGGACTGAACAAGAAACCACCAAAAATTTTAACCAGTCATCGTTCTCACAACACTGAGGACCAGTCATTCGAAATGACTTCTCCATGCATTTTATGCATTGGTAAAAGCACTATGATGAAAAGTGTGATATGTTTTCAGGTATCTCCTATACTAATAGAGCCACATGCTCACCGGTTTGCCACATGATATAGGCCTATGGACTGAACAAGAAACCACCAAAAATTTTAACCAGTCATCGTTCTCACAACACTGAGGACCAGTCATTCGAAATGACTTCTCCATGCATTTTATGCATTGGCAAAAGCACTATGATGAAAAGTGTGATATGTTTTCAGGTATCTCCTATACTAATAGAGCCACATGCTCACCGGTTTGCCACATGATGTAGGCCTATGGACTGAACAAGAAACCACCAAAAATTTTAACCAGTCATCGTTCTCACAACACTGAGGACCAGTCATTCGAAATGACTTCTCCATGCATTTTATGCATTGGTAAAAGCACTATGATGAAAAGTGTGATATGTTTTCAGGTATCTCCTATACTAATAGAGCCACATGCTCACCGGTTTGCCACATGATGTAGGCCTATGGACTGAACAAGAAACCACCAAAAATTTTAACCAGTCATCGTTCTCACAACACTGAGGACCAGTCATTCGAAATGACTTCTCCATGCATTTTATGCATTGGTAAAAGCACTATGATGAAAAGTGTGATATGTTTTCAGGTATCTCCTATACTAATAGAGCCACATGCTCACCGGTTTGCCACATGATGTAGGCCTATGGACTGAACAAGAAACCACCAAAAATTTTAACCAGGCATCGTTCTCACAACACTGAGGACCAGTCATTCGAAATGACTTCTCCATGCATTTTATGCATTGGTAAAAGCACTATGATGAAAAGTGTGATATGTTTTCAGGTATCTCCTATACTAATAGAGCCACATGCTCACCGGTTTGCCACATGATGTAGGCCTATGGACTGAACAAGAAACCACCAAAAATTTTAACCAGTCATCGTTCCCACAACACTGAGGACCAGTCATTCGAAATGACTTCTCCATGCATTTTATGCATTGGTAAAAGCACTATGATGAAAAGTGTGATATGTTTTCAGGTATCTCCTATACTAATAGAGCCACATGCTCACCGATTTGCCACATGATGTAGGCCTATGGACTGAACAAGAAACCACCAAAAATTTTAACCAGTCATCGTTCTCACAACACTGAGGACCAGTCATTCGAAATGACTTCTCCATGCATTTTATGCATTGGTAAAAGCACTATGATGAAAAGTGTGATATGTTTTCAGGTATCTCCTATACTAATAGAGCCACATGCTCACCGGTTTGCCACATGATGTAGGCCTATGGACTGAACAAGAAACCACCAAAAATTTTAACCAGTCATCGTTCTCACAACACTGAGGACCAGTCATTCGAAATGACTTCTCCATGCATTTTATGCATTGGTAAAAGCACTATGATGAAAAGTGTGATATGTTTTCAGGTATCTCCTATACTAATAGAGCCACATGCTCACCGGTTTGCCACATGATGTAGGCCTATGGACTGAACAAGAAACCACCAAAAATTTTAACCAGTCATCGTTCTCACCACACTGAGGACCAGTCATTCGAAATGACTTCTCCATGCATTTTATGCATTGGTAAAAGCACTATGATGAAAAGTGTGATATGTTTTCAGGTATCTCCTATACTAATAGAGCCACATGCTCACCGGTTTGCCACATGATGTAGGCCTATGGACTGAACAAGAAACCACCAAAATTTTAACCAGTCATCATTCTCACAACACTGAGGACCAGACATTCGAAATGACTTCTCCATGCATTTTATGCATTGGTAAAAGCACTATGATGAAAAGTGTGATATGTTTTCAGGTATCTCCTATACTAATAGAGCCACATGCTCACCGGTTTGCCACATGATGTAGGCCTATGGACTGAACAAGAAACCACCAAAAATTTTAACCAGTCATCGTTCTCACAACACTGAGGACCAGTCATTCGAAATGACTTCTCCATGCATTTTATGCATTGGTAAAAGCACTATGATGAAAAGTGTGATATGTTTTCAGGTATCTCCTATACTAATAGAGCCACATGCTCACCGGTTTGCCACATGATGTAGGCCTATGGACTGAACAAGAAACCACCAAAAATTTTAACCAGTCATCGTTCTCACAACACTGAGGACCAGTCATTCGAAATGACTTCTCCATGCATTTTATGCATTGGTAAAAGCACTATGATGAAAAGTGTGATATGTTTTCAGGTATCTCCTATACTAATAGAGCCACATGCTCACCGGTTTGCCACATGATGTAGGCCTATGGACTGAACAAGAAACCACCAAAAATTTTAACCAGTCATCGTTCTCACAACACTGAGGACCAGTCATTCGAAATGACTTCTCCATGCATTTTATGCATTGGTAAAAGCACTATGATGAAAAGTGTGATATGTTTTCAGGTATCTCCTATACTAATAGAGCCACATGCTCACCGGTTTGCCACATGATATAGGCCTATGGACTGAACAAGAAACCACCAAAAATTTTAACCAGTCATCGTTCTCACAACACTGAGGACCAGTCATTCGAAATGACTTCTCCATGCATTTTATGCATTGGTAAAAGCACTATGATGAAAAGTGTGATATGTTTTCAGGTATCTCCTATACTAATAGAGCCACATGCTCACCGGTTTGCCACATGATGTAGGCCTATGGACTGAACAAGAAACCACCAAAAATTTTAACCAGTCATCGTCCTCACAACACTGAGGACCAGTCATTCGAAATGACTTCTCCATGCATTTTATGCATTGGTAAAAGCACTATGATGAAAAGTGTGATATGTTTTCAGGTATCTCCTATACTAATAGAGCCACATGCTCACCGGTTTGCCACATGATGTAGGCCTATGGACTGAACAAGAAACCACCAAAAATTTTAACCAGTCATCGTTCTCACAACACTGAGGACCAGTCATTCGAAATGACTTCTCCATGCATTTTATGCATTGGTAAAAGCACTATGATGAAAAGTGTGATATGTTTTCAGGTATCTCCTATACTAATAGAGCCACATGCTCACCGGTTTGCCACATGATGTAGGCCTATGGACTGAACAAGAAACCACCAAAAATTTTAACCAGTCATCGTTCTCACAACACTGAGGACCAGTCCTTCGAAATGACTTCTCCATGCATTTTATGCATTGGTAAAAGCACTATGATGAAAAGTGTGATATGTTTTCAGGTATCTCCTATACTAATAGAGCCACATGCTCACCGGTTTGCTACATGATGTAGGCCTATGGACTGAACAAGAAACCACCAAAAATTTTAACCAGTCATCGTCCTCACAACACTGAGGACCAGTCATTCGAAATGACTTCTCCATGCATTTTATGCATTGGTAAAAGCACTATGATGAAAAGTGTGATATGTTTTCAGGTATCTCCTATACTAATAGAGCCACATGCTCACCGGTTTGCCACATGATGTAGGCCTATGGACTGAACAAGAAACCACCAAAAATTTTAACCAGTCATCGTTCTCACAACACTGAGGACCAGTCATTCGAAATGACTTCTCCATGCATTTTATGCATTGGTAAAAGCACTATGATGAAAAGTGTGATATGTTTTCAGGTATCTCCTATACTAATAGAGCCACATGCTCACCGGTTTGCCACATGATGTAGGCCTATGGACTGAACAAGAAACCACCAAAAATTTTAACCAGTCATCGTTCTCACAACACTGAGGACCAGTCATTCGAAATGACTTCTCCGTGCATTTTATGCATTGGTAAAAGCACTATGATGAAAAGTGTGATATGTTTTCAGGTATCTCCTATACTAATAGAGCCACATGCTCACCGGTTTGCCACATGATGTAGGCCTATGGACTGAACAAGAAACCACCAAAAATTTTAACCAGTCATCGTTCTCACAACACTGAGGACCAGTCATTCGAAATGACTTCTCCATGCATTTTATGCATTGGTAAAAGCACTATGATGAAAAGTGTGATATGTTTTCAGGTATCTCCTATACTAATAGAGCCACATGCTCACCGGTTTGCCACATGATGTAGGCCTATGGACTGAACAAGAAACCACCAAAAATTTTAACCAGTCATCGTTCTCACAACACTGAGGACCAGTCATTCGAAATGACTTCTCCATGCATTTTATGCATTGGTAAAAGCACTATGATGAAAAGTGTGATATGTTTTCAGGTATCTCCTATACGAATAGAGCCACATGCTCACCGGTTTGCCACATGATGTAGGCCTATGGACTGAACAAGAAACCACCAAAAATTTTAACCAGTCATCGTTCTCACAACACTGAGGACCAGTCATTCGAAATGACTTCTCCATGCATTTTATGCATTGGTAAAAGCACTATGATGAAAAGTGTGATATGTTTTCAGGTATCTCCTATACGAATAGAGCCACATGCTCACCGGTTTGCCACATGATGTAGGCCTATGGACTGAACAAGAAACCACCAAAAATTTTAACCAGTCATCGTTCTCACAACACTGAGGACCAGTCATTCGAAATGACTTCTCCATGCATTTTATGCATTGGTAAAAGCACTATGATGAAAAGTGTGATATGTTTTCAGGTATCTCCTATACTAATAGAGCCACATGCTCACCGGTTTGCCACATGATGTAGGCCTATGGACTGAACAAGAAACCACCAAAAATTTTAACCAGTCATCGTTCTCACAACACTGAGGACCAGTCATTCGAAATGACTTCTCCATGCATTTTATGCATTGGTAAAAGCACTATGATGAAAAGTGTGATATGTTTTCAGGTATCTCCTATACTAATAGAGCCACATGCTCACCGGTTTGCCACATGATGTAGGCCTATGGACTGAACTAGAAACCACCAAAAATTTTAACCAGTCATCGTTCTCACAGCACTGAGGACCAGTCATTCGAAGTGACTTCTCCATGCATTTTATGCATTGGTAAAAGCACTATGATGAAAAGTGTGATATGTTTTCAGGTATCTCCTATACTAATAGAGCCACATGCTCACCGGTTTGCCACATGATGTAGGCCTATGGACTGAACAAGAAACCACCAAAAATTTTAACCAGTCATCGTTCTCACAACACTGAGGACCAGTCATTCGAAATGACTTCTCCATGCATTTTATGCATTGGTAAAAGCACTATGATGAAAAGTGTGATATGTTTTCAGGTATCTCCTATACTAATAGAGCCACATGCTCACCGGTTTGCCACATGATGTAGGCCTATGGACTGAACAAGAAACCACCAAAAATTTTAACCAGTCATCGTCCTCACAACACTGAGGACCAGTCATTCGAAATGACTTCTCCATGCATTTTATGCATTGGTAAAAGCACTATGATGAAAAGTGTGATATGTTTTCAGGTATCTCCTATACTAATAGAGCCACATGCTCACCGGTTTGCCACATGATGTAGGCCTATGGACTGAACAAGAAACCACCAAAAATTTTAACCAGTCATCGTTCTCACAACACTGAGGACCAGTCATTCGAAATGACTTCTCCATGCATTTTATGCATTGGTAAAAGCACTATGATGAAAAGTGTGATATGTTTTCAGGTATCTCCTATACTAATAGAGCCACATGCTCACCGGTTTGCCACATGATGTAGGCCTATGGACTGAACAAGAAACCACCAAAAATTTTAACCAGTCATCGTTCTCACAACACTGAGGACCAGTCATTCGAAATGACTTCTCCATGCATTTTATGCATTGGTAAAAGCACTATGATGAAAAGTGTGATGTTTTCAGTTATCTCCTATACTAATAGAGCCACATGCTCACCGGTTTGCCACATGATGTAGGCCTATGGACTGAACAAGAAACCACCAAAAATTTTAACCAGTCATCGTTCTCACAACACTGAGGACCAGTCATTCGAAATGACTTCTCCATGCATTTTATGCATTGGTAAAAGCACTATGATGAAAAGTGTGATATGTTTTCAGGTATCTCCTATACTAATAGAGCCACATGCTCACCGGTTTGCCACATGATGTAGGCCTATGGACTGAACAAGAAACCACCAAAAATTTTAACCAGTCATCGTTCTCACAACACTGAGGACCAGTCATTCGAAATGACTTCTCCATGCATTTTATGCATTGGTAAAAGCACTATGATGAAAAGTGTGATATGTTTTCAGGTATCTCCTATACGAATAGAGACACATGCTCACCGGTTTGCCACATGATGTAGGCCTATGGACTGAACAAGAAACCACCAAAAATTTTAACCAGTCATCGTTCTCACAACACTGAGGACCAGTCATTCGAAATGACTTCTCCATGCATTTTATGCATTGGTAAAAGCACTATGATGAAAAGTGTGATATGTTTTCAGGTATCTCCTATACGAATAGAGCCACATGCTCACCGGTTTGCCACATGATGTAGGCCTATGGACTGAACAAGAAACCACCAAAAATTTTAACCAGTCATCGTTCTCACAACACTGAGGACCAGTCATTCGAAATGACTTCTCCATGCATTTTATGCATTGGTAAAAGCACTATGATGAAAAGTGTGATATGTTTTCAGGTATCTCCTATACTAATAGAGCCACATGCTCACCGGTTTGCCACATGATGTAGGCCTATGGACTGAACAAGAAACCACCAAAAATTTTAACCAGTCATCGTTCTCACAACACTGAGGACCAGTCATTCGAAATGACTTCTCCATGCATTTTATGCATTGGTAAAAGCACTATGATGAAAAGTGTGATATGTTTTCAGGTATCTCCTATACTAATAGAGCCACATGCTCACCGGTTTGCCACATGATGTAGGCCTATGGACTGAACTAGAAACCACCAAAAATTTTAACCAGTCATCGTTCTCACAGCACTGAGGACCAGTCATTCGAAGTGACTTCTCCATGCATTTTATGCATTGGTAAAAGCACTATGATGAAAAGTGTGATATGTTTTCAGGTATCTCCTATACTAATAGAGCCACATGCTCACCGGTTTGCCACATGATGTAGGCCTATGGACTGAACAAGAAACCACCAAAAATTTTAACCAGTCATCGTTCTCACAACACTGAGGACCAGTCATTCGAAATGACTTCTCCATGCATTTTATGCATTGGTAAAAGCACTATGATGAAAAGTGTGATATGTTTTCAGGTATCTCCTATACTAATAGAGCCACATGCTCACCGGTTTGCCACATGATGTAGGCCTATGGACTGAACAAGAAACCACCAAAAATTTTAACCAGTCATCGTCCTCACAACACTGAGGACCAGTCATTCGAAATGACTTCTCCATGCATTTTATGCATTGGTAAAAGCACTATGATGAAAAGTGTGATATGTTTTCAGTTATCTCCTATACTAATAGAGCCACATGCTCACCGGTTTGCCACATGATGTAGGCCTATGGACTGAACAAGAAACCACCAAAAATTTTAACCAGTCATCGTTCTCACAACACTGAGGACCAGTCATTCGAAATGACTTCTCCATGCATTTTATGCATTGGTAAAAGCACTATGATGAAAAGTGTGATATGTTTTCAGGTATCTCCTATACTAATAGAGCCACATGCTCACCGGTTTGCCACATGATGTAGGCCTATGGACTGAACAAGAAACCACCAAAAATTTTAACCAGTCATCGTTCTCACAACACTGAGGACCAGTCATTCGAAATGACTTCTCCATGCATTTTATGCATTGGTAAAAGCACTATGATGAAAAGTGTGATGTTTTCAGGTATCTCCTATACTAATAGAGCCACATGCTCACCGGTTTGCCACATGATGTAGGCCTATGGACTGAACAAGAAACCACCAAAAATTTTAACCAGTCATCGTTCTCACAACACTGAGGACCAGTCATTCGAAATGACTTCTCCATGCATTTTATACATTGGTAAAAGCACTATGATGAAAAGTGTGATATGTTTTCAGGTATCTCCTATACTAATAGAGCCACATGCTCACCGGTTTGCCACATGATGTAGGCCTATGGACTGAACAAGAAACCACCAAAAATTTTAACCAGTCATCGTTCTCACAACACTGAGGACCAGTCATTCGAAATGACTTCTCCATGCATTTTATGCATTGGTAAAAGCACTATGATGAAAAGTGTGATATGTTTTCAGGTATCTCCTATACTAATAGAGCCACATGCTCACCGGTTTGCCACATGATGTAGGCCTATGGACTGAACAAGAAACCACCAAAAATTTTAACCAGTCATCGTTCTCACAACACTGAGGACCAGTCATTCGAAATGACTTCTCCATGCATTTTATGCATTGGTAAAAGCACTATGATGAAAAGTGTGATATGTTTTCAGGTATCTCCTATACTAATAGAGCCACATGCTCACCGGTTTGCCACATGATGTAGGCCTATGGACTGAACAAGAAACCACCAAAAATTTTAACCAGTCATCGTCCTCACAACACTGAGGACCAGTCATTCGAAATGACTTCTCCATGTATTTTATGCATTGGTAAAAGCACTATGATGAAAAGTGTGATATGTTTTCAGGTATCTCCTATACTAATAGAGCCACATGCTCACCGGTTTGCCACATGATGTAGGCCTATGGACTGAACAAGAAACCACCAAAAATTTTAACCAGTCATCGTTCTCACAACACTGAGGACCAGTCCTTCGAAATGACTTCTCCATGCATTTTATGCATTGGTAAAAGCACTATGATGAAAAGTGTGATATGTTTTCAGGTATCTCCTATACTAATAGAGCCACACGCTCACCGGTTTGCCACATGATGTAGGCCTATGGACTGAACAAGAAACCACCAAAAATTTTAACCAGTCATCGTCCTCACAACACTGAGGACCAGTCATTCGAAATGACTTCTCCATGCATTTTATGCATTGGTAAAAGCACTATGATGAAAAGTGTGATATGTTTTCAGGTATCTCCTATACTAATAGAGCCACATGCTCACCGGTTTGCCACATGATGTAGGCCTATGGACTGAACAAGAAACCACCAAAAATTTTAACCAGTCATCGTTCTCACAACACTGAGGACCAGTCATTCGAAATGACTTCTCCATGCATTTTATGCATTGGTAAAAGCACTATGATGAAAAGTGTGATATGTTTTCAGGTATCTCCTATACTAATAGAGCCACATGCTCACCGGTTTGCCACATGATGTAGGCCTATAGACTGAACAAGAAACCACCAAAAATTTTAACCAGTCATCGTTCTCACAACACTGAGGACCAGTCATTCGAAATGACTTCTCCATGCATTTTATGCATTGGTAAAAGCACTATGATGAAAAGTGTGATATGTTTTCAGGTATCTCCTATACTAATAGAGCCACATGCTCACCGGTTTGCCACATGATGTAGGCCTATGGACTGAACAAGAAACCACCAAAAATTTTAACCAGTCATCGTTCTCACAACACTGAGGACCAGTCATTCGAAATGACTTCTCCATGCATTTTATGCATTGGTAAAAGCACTATGATGAAAAGTGTGATATGTTTTCAGGTATCTCCTATACTAATAGAGCCACATGCTCACCGGTTTGCCACATGATGTAGGCCTATGGACTGAACAAGAAACCACCAAAAATTTTAACCAGTCATCGTTCTCACAACACTGAGGACCAGTCATTCGAAATGACTTCTCCATGCATTTTATGCATTGGTAAAAGCACTATGATGAAAAGTGTGATATGTTTTCAGGTATCTCCTATACTAATAGAGCCACATGCTCACCGGTTTGCCACATGATGTAGGCCTATGGACTGAACAAGAAACCACCAAAAATTTTAACCAGTCATCGTTCTCACAACACTGAGGACCAGTCATTCGAAATGACTTCTCCATGCATTTTATGCATTGGTAAAAGCACTATGATGAAAAGTGTGATGTTTTCAGGTATCTCCTATACTAATAGAGCCACATGCTCACCGGTTTGCCACATGATGTAGGCCTATGGACTGAACAAGAAACCACCAAAAATTTTAACCAGTCATCGTTCTCACAGCACTGAGGACCAGTCATTCGAAATGACTTCTCCATGCATTTTATGCATTGGTAAAAGCACTATGATGAAAAGTGTGATATGTTTTCAGGTATCTCCTATACTAATAGAGCCACATGCTCACCAGTTTGCCACATGATGTAGGCCTATGGACTGAACAAGAAACCACCAAAAATTTTAACCAGTCATCGTTCTCACAACACTGAGGACCAGTCATTCGAAATGACTTCTCCATGCATTTTATGCATTGGTAAAAGCACTATGATGAAAAGTGTGATATGTTTTCAGGTATCTCCTATACTAATAGAGCCACATGCTCACTGGTTTGCCACATGATGTAGGCCTATGGACTGAACAAGAAACCACCAAAAATTTTAACCAGTCATCGTTATCACAACACTGAGGACCAGTCATTCGAAATGACTTCTCCATGCATTTTATGCATTGGTAAAAGCACTATGATGAAAAGTGTGATATGTTTTCAGGTATCTCCTATACTAATAGAGCCACATGCTCACCGGTTTGCCACATGATGTAGGCCTATGGACTGAACAAGAAACCACCAAAAATTTTAACCAGTCATCGTTCTCACAACACTGAGGACCAGTCATTCGAAATGACTTCTCCATGCATTTTATGCATTGGTAAAAGCACTATGATGAAAAGTATGATATGTTTTTAGGTATCTCCTATACTAATAGAGCCACATGCTCACCGGTTTGCCACATGATGTAGGCCTATGGACTGAACAAGAAACCACCAAAAATTTTAACCAGTCATCGTTCTCACAACTCTGAGGACCAGTCATTCGAAATGACTTCTCCATGCATTTTATGCATTGGTAAAAGCACTATGATGAAAAGTGTGATATGTTTTCAGGTATCTCCTATACTAATAGAGCCACATGCTCACCGGTTTGCCACATGATGTAGGCCTATGGACTGAACAAGAAACCACCAAAAATTTTAACCAGTCATCGTTCTCACAACACTGAGGACCAGTCATTCGAAATGACTTCTCCATGCATTTTATGCATTGGTAAAAGCACTATGATGAAAAGTGTGATATGTTTTCAGGTATCTCCTATACTAATAGAGCCACATGCTCACCGGTTTGCCACATGATGTAGGCCTATGGACTGAACAAGAAACCACCAAAAATTTTAACCAGTCATCGTTCTCACAACACTGAGGACCAGTCATTCGAAATGACTTCTCCATGCATTTTATGCATTGGTAAAAGCACTATGATGAAAAGTGTGATATGTTTTCAGGTATCTCCTATACTAATAAGAGCCACATGCTCACCGGTTTGCCACATGATGTAGGCCTATGGACTGAACAAGAAGCCACCAAAAATTTTAACCAGTCATCGTTCTCACAACACTGAGGACCAGTCATTCGAAATGACTTCTCCATGCATTGTATGCATTGGTAAAAGCACTATGATGAAAAGTGTGATATGTTTTCAGGTATCTCCTATAGTAATAGAGCCACATGCTCACCGGTTTGCCACATGATGTAGGCCTATGGACTGAACAAGAAATCACCAAAAATTTTAACCAGTCATCGTTCTCACAACACTGAGGACCAGTCATTCGAAATGACTTCTCCATGCATTTTATGCATTGGTAAAAGCACTATGATGAAAAGTATGATATGTTTTTAGGTATCTCCTATACTAATAGAGCCACATGCTCACCGGTTTGCCACATGATGTAGGCCTATGGACTGAACAAGAAACCACCAAAAATTTTAACCAGTCATCGTTCCCACAACTCTGAGGACCAGTCATTCGAAATGACTTCTCCATGCATTTTATGCATTGGTAAAAGCACTATGATGAAAAGTGTGATATGTTTTCAGGTATCTCCTATACTAATAGAGCCACATGCTCACCGGTTTGCCACATGATGTAGGCCTATGGACTGAACAAGAAACCACCAAAAATGTTAACCAGTCATCGTTCTCACAACACTGAGGACCAGTCATTCGAAATGACTTCTCCATGCATTTTATGCATTGGTAAAAGCACTATGATGAAAAGTGTGATATGTTTTCAGGTATCTCCTATACTAATAGAGCCACATGCTCACCGGTTTGCCACATGATGTAGGCCTATGGACTGAACAAGAAACCACCAAAAATTTTAACCAGTCATCGTTCTCACAACACTGAGGACCAGTCATTCGAAATGACTTCTCCATGCATTTTATGCATTGGTAAAAGCACTATGATGAAAAGTGTGATATGTTTTCAGGTATCTCCTATACTAATAGAGCCACATGCTCACCGGTTTGCCACATGATGTAGGCCTATGGACTGAACAAGAAACCACCAAAAGTTTTAACCAGTCATCGTTCTCACAACACTGAGGACCAGTCATTCGAAATGACTTCTCCATGCATTTTATGCATTGGTAAAAGCACTATGATGAAAAGTGTGATATGTTTTCAGGTATCTCCTATACTAATAGAGCCACATGCTCACCGGTTTGCCACATGATGTAGGCCTATGGACTGAACAAGAAACCACCAAAAATTTTAACCAGTCATCATTCTCACAACATTGAGGACCAGTCATTCGAAATGACTTCTCCATGCATTTTATGCATTGGTAAAAGCACTATGATGAAAAGTGTGATATGTTTTCAGGTATCTCCTATACTAATAGAGCCACATGCTCACCGGTTTGCCACATGATGTAGGCCTATGGACTGAACAAGAAGCCACCAAAAATTTTAACCAGTCATCGTTCTCACAACACTGAGGACCAGTCATTCGAAATGACTTCTCCATGCATTTTATGCATTGGTAAAAGCACTATGATGAAAAGTGTGATATGTTTTCAGGTATCTCCTATATTAATAGAGCCACATGCTCACCGGTTTGCCACATGATGTAGGCCTATGGACTGAACAAGAAACCACCAAAAATTTTAACCAGTCATCGTTCTCACAACACTGAGGACCAGTCATTCGAAATGACTTCTCCATGCATTGTATGCATTGGTAAAAGCACTATGATGAAAAGTGTGATATGTTTTCAGGTATCTCCTATACTAATAGAGCCACATGCTCACCGGTTTGCCACATGATGTAGGCCTATGGACTGAACAAGAAACCACTAAAAATTTTAACCAGTCATCGTTCTCACAACACTGAGGACCAGTCATTCGAAATGACTTCTCCATGCATTTTATGCATTGGTAAAAGCACTATGATGAAAAGTGTGATATGTTTTCAGGTATCTCCTATACTAATAGAGCCACATGCTCACCGGTTTGCCACATGATGTAGGCCTATGGACTGAACAAGAAACCACCAAAAATTTTAACCAGTCATCGTTCTCACAACATTGAGGACCAGTCATTCGAAATGACTTCTCCATGCATTTTATGCATTGGTAAAAGCACTATGATGAAAAGTGTGATATGTTTTCAGGTATCTCCTATACTAATAGAGCCACATGCTCACCGGTTTGCCACATGATGTAGGCCTATAGACTGAACAAGAAACCACCAAAAATTTTAACCAGTCATCGTTCTCACAACACTGAGGACCAGTCATTCGAAATGACTTCTCCATGCATTTTATGCATTGGTAAAAGCACTATGATGAAAAGTGTGATATGTTTTCAGGTATCTCCTATACTAATAGAGCCACATGCTCACCGGTTTGCCACATGATGTAGGCCTATGGACTGAACAAGAAACCACCAAAAATTTTAACCAGGCATCGTTCTCACAACACTGAGGACCAGTCATTCGAAACGACTTCTCCATGCATTTTATGCATTGGTAAAAGCACTATGATGAAAAGTGTGATATGTTTTCAGGTATCTCCTATACTAATAGAGCCACATGCTCACCGGTTTGCCACATGATGTAGGCCTATGGACTGAACAAGAAACCACCAAAAATTTTAACCAGTCATCGTTCTCACAACACTGAGGACCAGTCATTCGAAATGACTTCTCCATGCATTTTATGCATTGGTAAAAGCACTATGATGAAAAGTGTGATATGTTTTCAGGTATCTCCTATACTAATAGAGCCACATGCTCACCGGTTTGCCACATGATGTAGGCCTATGGACTGAACAAGAAGCCACCAAAAATTTTAACCAGTCATCGTTCTCACAACACTGAGGACCAGTCATTCGAAATGACTTCTCCATGCATTTTATGCATTGGTAAAAGCACTATGATGAAAAGTGTGATATGTTTTCAGGTATCTCCTATACTAATAGAGCCACATGCTCACCGGTTTGCCACATGATGTAGGCCTATGGACTGAACAAGAAACCACCAAAAATTTTAACCAGTCATCGTTCTCACAACACTGAGGACCAGTCATTCGAAATGACTTCTCCATGCATTTTATGCATTGGTAAAAGCACTATGATGAAAAGTGTGATATGTTTTCAGGTATCTCCTATACTAATAGAGCCACATGCTCACCGATTTGCCACATGATGTAGGCCTATGGACTGAACAAGAAACCACCAAAATTTTTTACCAGGCATCGTTCTCACAACACTGAGGACCAGTCATTCGAAATGACTTCTCCATGCATTTTATGCATTGGTAAAAGCACTATGATGAAAAGTGTGATATGTTTTCAGGTATCTCCTATACTAATAGAGCCACATGCTCACCGGTTTGCCACATGATGTAGGCCTATGGACTGAACAAGAAACCACCAAAAATTTTAACCAGTCATCGTTCTCACAACATTGAGGACCAGTCATTCGAAATGACATTTCCATGCATTTTATGCATTGGTAAAAGCACTATGATGAAAAGTGTGATATGTTTTCAGGTATCTCCTATACTAATAGAGCCACATGCTCACCGGTTTGCCACATGATGTAGGCCTATGGACTGAACAAGAAACCACCAAAAATTTTAACCAGTCATCGTTCTCACAACACTGAGGACCAGTCATTCGAAATGACTTCTTCATGCATTTTATGCATTGGTAAAAGCACTATGATGAAAAGTGTGATATGTTTTCAGGTATCTCCTATACTAATAGAGCCACATGCTCACCGGTTTGCCACATGATGTAGGCCTATGGACTGAACAAGAAACCACCAAAAATTTTAACCAGTCATCGTTCTCACAACACTGAGGACCAGTCATTCGAAATGACTTCTCCATGCATTTTATGCATTGGTAAAAGCACTATGATGAAAAGTGTGATATGTTTTCAGGTATCTCCTATACTAATAGAGCCACATGCTCACCGGTTTGCCACATGATGTAGGCCTATGGACTGAACAAGAAACCACCAAAAATTTTAACCAGTCATCGTTCTCACAACACTGAGGACCAGTCATTCGAAATGACTTCTCCATGCATTTTATGCATTGGTAAAAGCACTATGATGAAAAGTGTGATATGTTTTCAGTTATCTCCTATACTAATAGAGCCACATGCTCACCGGTTTGCCACATGATGTAGGCCTATGGACTGAACAAGAAACCACCAAAAATTTTAACTAGTCATCGTTCTCACAACACTGAGGACCAGTCATTCGAAATGACTTCTCCATGCATTTTATGCATTGGTAAAAGCACTATGATGAAAAGTGTGATATGTTTTCAGGTATCTCCTATACTAATAGAGCCACATGCTCACCAGTTTGCCACATGATGTAGGCCTATGGACTGAACAAGAAACCACCCAAAATTTTAACCAGTCATCGTTCTCACAACACTGAGGACCAGTCATTCGAAATGACTTCTCCATGCATTTTATGCATTGGTAAAAGCACTATGATGAAAAGTGTGATATGTTTTCAGGTATCTCCTATACTAATAGAGCCACATGCTCACCGGTTTGCCACATGATGTAGGCCTATGGACTGAACAAGAAACCACCAAAAATTTTAACCAGTCATCGTTCTCACAACACTGAGGACCAGTCATTCGAAATGACTTCTCCATGCATTTTATGCATTGGTAAAAGCACTATGATGAAAAGTGTGATATGTTTTCAGGTATCTCCTATACTAATAGAGCCACATGCTCACCGGTTTGCCACATGATGTAGGCCTATGGACTGAACAAGAAACCACCAAAAATTTTAACCAGTCATCGTTCTCACAACACTGAGGACCAGTCATTCGAAATGACTTCTCCATGCATTTTATGCATTGGTAAAAGCACTATGATGAAAAGTGTGATATGTTTTCAGGTATCTCCTATACTAATAGAGCCACATGCTCACCGGTTTGCCACATGATGTAGGCCTATGGACTGAACAAGAAACCACCAAAAATTTTAACCAGTCATCGTTCTCACAACACTGAGGACCAGTCATTCGAAATGACTTCTCCATGCATTTTATGCATTGGTAAAAGCACTATGATGAAAAGTGTGATATGTTTTCAGGTATCTCCTATACTAATAGAGCCACATGCTCACCGGTTTGCCACATGATGTAGGCCTATGGACTGAACAAGAAACCACCCAAAATTTTAACCAGTCATCGTTCTCACAACACTGAGGACCAGTCATTCGAAATGACTTCTCCATGCATTTTATGCATTGGTAAAAGCACTATGATGAAAAGTGTGATATGTTTTCAGGTATCTCCTATACTAATAGAGCCACATGCTCACCGGTTTGCCACATGATGTAGGCCTATGGACTGAACAAGAAACCACCAAAAATTTTAACCAGTCATCTTTCTCACAACACTGAGGACCAGTCATTCGAAATGACTTCTCCATGCATTTTATGCATTGGTAAAAGCACTATGATGAAAAGTGTGATATGTTTTCAGGTATCTCCTATACTAATAGAGCCACATGCTCACCGGTTTGCCACATGATGTAGGCCTATGGACTGAACAAGAAACCACCAAAAATTTTAACCAGTCATCGTCCTCACAACACTGAGGACCAGTCATTCGAAATGACTTCTCCATGCATTTTATGCATTGGTAAAAGCACTATGATGAAAAGTGTGATATGTTTTCAGGTATCTCCTATACTAATAGAGCCACATGCTCACCGGTTTGCCACATGATGTAGGCCTATGGACTGAACAAGAAACCACCAAAAATTTTAACCAGTCATCGTTCTCACAACACTGAGGACCAGTCATTCGAAATGACTTCTCCATGCATTTTATGCATTGGTAAAAGCACTATGATGAAAAGTGTGATATGTTTTCAGGTATCTCCTATACTAATAGAGCCACATGCTCACCGGTTTGCCACATGATGTAGGCCTATGGACTGAACAAGAAACCACCAAAAATTTTAACCAGTCATCGTTCTCACAACACTGAGGACCAGTCATTCGAAATGACTTCTCCATGCATTTTATACATTGGTAAAAGCACTATGATGAAAAGTGTGATACGTTTTCAGGTATCTCCTATACTAATAGAGCCACATGCTCACCGGTTTGCCACATGATGTAGGCCTATGGACTGAACAAGAAACCACCAAAAATTTTAACCAGTCATCGTTCTCACAACACTGAGGACCAGTCATTCGAAATGACTTCTCCATGCATTTTATGCATTGGTAAAAGCACTATGATGAAAAGTGTGATATGTTTTCAGGTATCTCCTATACTAATAGAGCCACATGCTCACCGGTTTGCCACATGATGTAGGCCTATGGACTGAACAAGAAACCACCAAAAATTTTAACCAGTCATCGTTCTCACAACACTGAGGACCAGTCATTCGAAATGACTTCTCCATGCATTTTATGCATTGGTAAAAGCACTATGATGAAAAGTGTGATGTTTTCAGGTATCTCCTATACTAATAGAGCCACATGCTCACCGGTTTGCCACATGATGTAGGCCTATGGACTGAACAAGAAACCACCAAAAATTTTAACCAGTCATCGTTCTCACAACACTGAGGACCAGTCATTCGAAATGACTTCTCCATGCATTTTATGCATTGGTAAAAGCACTATGATGAAAAGTGTGATATGTTTTCAGGTATCTCCTATACTAATAGAGCCACATGCTCACCGGTTTGCCACATGATGTAGGCCTATGGACTGAACAAGAAACCACCAAAAATTTTAACCAGTCATCGTCCTCACAACACTGAGGACCAGTCATTCGAAATGACTTCTCCATGCATTTTATGCATTGGTAAAAGCACTATGATGAAAAGTGTGATATGTTTTCAGGTATCTCCTATACTAATAGAGCCACATGCTCACCGGTTTGCCACATGATGTAGGCCTATGGACTGAACAAGAAACCACCAAAAATTTTAACCAGTCATCGTTCTCACAACACTGAGGACCAGTCATTCGAAATGACTTCTCCATGCATTTTATGCATTGGTAAAAGCACTATGATGAAAAGTGTGATATGTTTTCAGGTATCTCCTATACTAATAGAGCCACATGCTCACCGGTTTGCCACATGATGTAGGCCTATGGACTGAACAAGAAACCACCAAAAATTTTAACCAGTCATCGTTCTCACAACACTGAGGACCAGTCATTCGAAATGACTTCTCCATGCATTTTATGCATTGGTAAAAGCACTATGATGAAAAGTGTGATATGTTTTCAGGTATCTCCTATACTAATAGAGCCACATGCTCACCGGTTTGCCACATGATGTAGGCCTATGGACTGAACAAGAAACCACCAAAAATTTTAACCAGTCATCGTTCTCACAACACTGAGGACCAGTCATTCGAAATGACTTCTCCATGCATTTTATGCATTGGTAAAAGCACTATGATGAAAAGTGTGATATGTTTTCAGGTATCTCCTATACTAATAGAGCCACATGCTCACCGGTTTGCCACATGATGTAGGCATATGGACTGAACAAGAAACCACCAAAAATTTTAACCAGTCATCGTTCTCACAACACTGAGGACCAGTCATTCGAAATGACTTCTCCATGCATTTTATGCATTGGTAAAAGCACTATGATGAAAAGTGTGATATGTTTTCAGGTATCTCCTATACTAATAGAGCCACATGCTCACCGGTTTGCCACATGATGTAGGCCTATGGACTGAACAAGAAACCACCAAAAATTTTAACCAGTCATCGTTCTCACAACACTGAGGACCAGTCATTCGAAATGACTTCTCCATGCATTTTATGCATTGGTAAAAGCACTATGATGAAAAGTGTGATATGTTTTCAGGTATCTCCTATACTAATAGAGCCACATGCTCACCGGTTTGCCACATGATGTAGGCCTATGGACTGAACAAGAAACCACCAAAAATTTTAACCAGTCATCGTCCTCACAACACTGAGGACCAGTCATTCGAAATGACTTCTCCATGCATTTTATGCATTGGTAAAAGCACTATGATGAAAAGTGTGATATGTTTTCAGGTATCTCCTATACTAATAGAGCCACATGCTCACCGGTTTGCCACATGATGTAGGCCTATGGACTGAACAAGAAACCACCAAAAATTTTAACCAGTCATCGTTCTCACAACACTGAGGACCAGTCATTCGAAATGACTTCTCCATGCATTTTATGCATTGGTAAAAGCACTATGATGAAAAGTGTGATATGTTTTCAGGTATCTCCTATACTAATAGAGCCACATGCTCACCGGTTTGCCACATGATGTAGGCCTATGGACTGAACAAGAAACCACCAAAAATTTTAACCAGTCATCGTTCTCACAACACTGAGGACCAGTCATTCGAAATGACTTCTCCATGCATTTTATGCATTGGTAAAAGCACTATGATGAAAAGTGTGATATGTTTTCAGGTATCTCCTATACTAATAGAGCCACATGCTCACCGGTTTGCCACATGATGTAGGCCTATGGACTGAACAAGAAACCACCAAAAATTTTAACCAGTCATCGTTCTCACAACACTGAGGACCAGTCATTCGAAATGACTTCTCCGTGCATTTTATGCATTGGTAAAAGCACTATGATGAAAAGTGTGATATGTTTTCAGGTATCTCCTATACTAATAGAGCCACATGCTCACCGGTTTGCCACATGATGTAGGCATATGGACTGAACAAGAAACCACCAAAAATTTTAACCAGTCATCGTTCTCACAACACTGAGGACCAGTCATTCGAAATGACTTCTCCATGCATTTTATGCATTGGTAAAAGCACTATGATGAAAAGTGTGATATGTTTTCAGGTATCTCCTATACTAATAGAGCCACATGCTCACCGGTTTGCCACATGATGTAGGCCTATGGACTGAACAAGAAACCACCAAAAATTTTAACCAGTCATCGTTCTCACAACACTGAGGACCAGTCATTCGAAATGACTTCTCCATGCATTTTATGCATTGGTAAAAGCACTATGATGAAAAGTGTGATATGTTTTCAGGTATCTCCTATACGAATAGAGCCACATGCTCACCGGTTTGCCACATGATGTAGGCCTATGGACTGAACAAGAAACCACCAAAAATTTTAACCAGTCATCGTTCTCACAACACTGAGGACCAGTCATTCGAAATGACTTCTCCATGCATTTTATGCATTGGTAAAAGCACTATGATGAAAAGTGTGATATGTTTTCAGGTATCTCCTATACGAATAGAGCCACATGCTCACCGGTTTGCCACATGATGTAGGCCTATGGACTGAACAAGAAACCACCAAAAATTTTAACCAGTCATCGTTCTCACAACACTGAGGACCAGTCATTCGAAATGACTTCTCCATGCATTTTATGCATTGGTAAAAGCACTATGATGAAAAGTGTGATATGTTTTCAGGTATCTCCTATACTAATAGAGCCACATGCTCACCGGTTTGCCACATGATGTAGGCCTATGGACTGAACAAGAAACCACCAAAAATTTTAACCAGTCATCGTTCTCACAACACTGAGGACCAGTCATTCGAAATGACTTCTCCATGCATTTTATGCATTGGTAAAAGCACTATGATGAAAAGTGTGATATGTTTTCAGGTATCTCCTATACTAATAGAGCCACATGCTCACCGGTTTGCCACATGATGTAGGCCTATGGACTGAACTAGAAACCACCAAAAATTTTAACCAGTCATCGTTCTCACAGCACTGAGGACCAGTCATTCGAAGTGACTTCTCCATGCATTTTATGCATTGGTAAAAGCACTATGATGAAAAGTGTGATATGTTTTCAGGTATCTCCTATACTAATAGAGCCACATGCTCACCGGTTTGCCACATGATGTAGGCCTATGGACTGAACAAGAAACCACCAAAAATTTTAACCAGTCATCGTTCTCACAACACTGAGGACCAGTCATTCGAAATGACTTCTCCATGCATTTTATGCATTGGTAAAAGCACTATGATGAAAAGTGTGATATGTTTTCAGGTATCTCCTATACTAATAGAGCCACATGCTCACCGGTTTGCCACATGATGTAGGCATATGGACTGAACAAGAAACCACCAAAAATTTTAACCAGTCATCGTTCTCACAACACTGAGGACCAGTCATTCGAAATGACTTCTCCATGCATTTTATGCATTGGTAAAAGCACTATGATGAAAAGTGTGATATGTTTTCAGGTATCTCCTATACTAATAGAGCCACATGCTAACCGGTTTGCCACATGATGTAGGCCTATGGACTGAACAAGAAACCACCAAACATTTTAACCAGTCATCGTTCTCACAACACTGAGGACCAGTCATTCGAAATGACTTCTCCATGCATTTTATGCATTGGTAAAAGCACTATGATGAAAAGTGTGATATGTTTTCAGGTATCTCCTATACTAATAGAGCCACATGCTCACCGGTTTGCCACATGATGTAGGCCTATGGACTGAACAAGAAACCACCAAACATTTTAACCAGTCATCGTTCTCACAACACTGAGGACCAGTCATTCGAAATGACTTCTCCATGCATTTTATGCATTGGTAAAAGCACTATGATGAAAAGTGTGATATGTTTTCAGGTATCTCCTATACTAATAGAGCCACATGCTCACCGGTTTGCCACATGATGTAGGCCTATGGACTGAACAAGAAACCACCAAAAATTTTAACCAGTCATCGTTCTCACAACACTGAGGACCAGTCATTCGAAATGACTTCTCCATGTATTTTATGCATTGGTAAAAGCACTATGATGAAAAGTGTGATATGTTTTCAGGTATCTCCTATACTAATAGAGCCACATGCTCACCGGTTTGCCACATGATGTAGGCCTATGGACTGAACAAGAAACCACCAAAAATTTTAACCAGTCATCGTTCTCACAGCACTGAGGACCAGTCATTCGAAATGACTTCTTCATGCATTTTATGCATTGGTAAAAGCACTATGATGAAAAGTGTGATATGTTTTCAGGTATCTCCTATACTAATAGAGCCACATGCTCACCGGTTTGCCACATGATGTAGGCCTATGGACTGAACAAGAAACCACCAAAAATTTTAACCAGTCATCGTTCTCACAACACTGAGGACCAGTCATTCGAAATGACTTCTCCATGCATTTTATGCATTGGTAAAAGCACTATGATGAAAAGTGTGATATGTTTTCAGGTATCTCCTATACTAATAGAGCCACATGCTCACCGGTTTGCCACATGATGTAGGCCTATGGACTGAACAAGAAACCACCAAAAATTTTAACCAGTCATCGTTCTCACAACACTGAGGACCAGTCATTCGAAATGACTTCTCCATGCATTTTATGCATTGGTAAAAGCACTATGATGAAAAGTGTGATATGTTTTCAGGTATCTCCTATACTAATAGAGCCACATGCTCACCGGTTTGCCACATGATGTAGGCCTATGGACTGAACAAGAAACCACCAAAAATTTTAACCAGTCATCGTTCTCACAGCACTGAGGACCAGTCATTCGAAATGACTTCTCCATGCATTTTATGCATTGGTAAAAACACTATGATGAAAAGTATGATATGTTTTTAGGTATCTCCTATACTAATAGAGCCACATGCTCACCGGTTTGCCACATGATGTAGGCCTATGGACTGAACAAGAAACCACCAAAAATTTTAACCAGTCATCGTTCTCACAACTCTGAGTACCAGTCATTCGAAATGACTTCTCCATGCATTTTATGCATTGGTAAAAGCACTATGATGAAAAGTGTGATATGTTTTCAGGTATCTCCTATACTAATAGAGCCACATGCTCACCGGTTTGCCACATGATGTAGGCCTATGGACTGAACAAGAAACCACCAAAAATTTTAACCAGTCATCGTTCTCACAACACTGAGGACCAGTCATTCGAAATGACTTCTCCATGCATTTTATACATTGGTAAAAGCACTATGATGAAAAGTGTGATATGTTTTCAGGTATCTCCTATACTAATAGAGCCACATGCTCACCGGTTTGCCACATGATGTAGGCCTATGGACTGAACAAGAAACCACCAAAAATTTTAACCAGTCATCGTTCTCACAACACTGAGGACCAGTCATTCGAAATGACTTCTCCATGCATTTTATGCATTGGTAAAAGCACTATGATGAAAAGTGTGATGTTTTCAGGTATCTCCTATACTAATAGAGCCACATGCTCACCGGTTTGCCACATGATGTAGGCCTATGGACTGAACAAGAAACCACCAAAAATTTTAACCAGTCATCGTTCTCACAACACTGAGGACCAGTCATTCGAAATGACTTCTCCATGCATTTTATGCATTGGTAAAAGCACTATGATGAAAAGTGTGATATGTTTTCAGGTATCTCCTATACTAATAGAGCCACATGCTCACCGGTTTGCCACATGATGTAGGCCTATGGACTGAACAAGAAACCACCAAAAATTTTAACCAGTCATCGTCCTCACAACACTGAGGACCAGTCATTCGAAATGACTTCTCCATGCATTTTATGCATTGGTAAAAGCACTATGATGAAAAGTGTGATATGTTTTCAGGTATCTCCTATACTAATAGAGCCACATGCTCACCGGTTTGCCACATGATGTAGGCCTATGGACTGAACAAGAAACCACCAAAAATTTTAACCAGTCATCGTTCTCACAACACTGAGGACCAGTCATTCGAAATGACTTCTCCATGCATTTTATGCATTGGTAAAAGCACTATGATGAAAAGTGTGATATGTTTTCAGGTATCTCCTATACTAATAGAGCCACATGCTCACCGGTTTGCCACATGATGTAGGCCTATGGACTGAACAAGAAACCACCAAAAATTTTAACCAGTCATCGTTCTCACAACACTGAGGACCAGTCATTCGAAATGACTTCTCCATGCATTTTATGCATTGGTAAAAGCACTATGATGAAAAGTGTGATATGTTTTCAGGTATCTCCTATACTAATAGAGCCACATGCTCACCGGTTTGCCACATGATGTAGGCCTATGGACTGAACAAGAAACCACCAAAAATTTTAACCAGTCATCGTCCTCACAACACTGAGGACCAGTCATTCGAAATGACTTCTCCATGCATTTTATGCATTGGTAAAAGCACTATGATGAAAAGTGTGATATGTTTTCAGGTATCTCCTATACTAATAGAGCCACATGCTCACCGGTTTGCCACATGATGTAGGCCTATGGACTGAACAAGAAACCACCAAAAATTTTAACCAGTCATCGTTCTCACAACACTGAGGACCAGTCATTCGAAATGACTTCTCCATGCATTTTATGCATTGGTAAAAGCACTATGATGAAAAGTGTGATATGTTTTCAGGTATCTCCTATACTAATAGAGCCACATGCTCACCGGTTTGCCACATGATGTAGGCCTATGGACTGAACAAGAAACCACCAAAAATTTTAACCAGTCATCGTTCTCACAACACTGAGGACCAGTCATTCGAAATGACTTCTCCATGCATTTTATGCATTGGTAAAAGCACTATGATGAAACGTGTGATATGTTTTCAGGTATCTCCTATACTAATAGAGCCACATGCTCACCGGTTTGCCACATGATGTAGGCATATGGACTGAACAAGAAACCACCAAAAATTTTAACCAGTCATCGTTCTCACAACACTGAGGACCAGTCATTCGAAATGACTTCTCCATGCATTTTATGCATTGGTAAAAGCACTATGATGAAAAGTGTGATATGTTTTCAGGTATCTCCTATACTAATAGAGCCACATGCTCACCGGTTTGCCACATGATGTAGGCCTATGGACTGAACAAGAAACCACCAAACATTTTAACCAGTCATCGTTCTCACAACACTGAGGACCAGTCATTCGAAATGACTTCTCCATGCATTTTATGCATTGGTAAAAGCACTATGATGAAAAGTGTGATATGTTTTCAGGTATCTCCTATACTAATAGAGCCACATGCTCACCGGTTTGCCACATGATGTAGGCCTATGGACTGAACAAGAAACCACCAAAAATTTTAACCAGTCATCGTTCTCACAGCACTGAGGACCAGTCATTCGAAATGACTTCTCCATGTATTTTATGCATTGGTAAAAGCACTATGATGAAAAGTGTGATATGTTTTCAGGTATCTCCTATACTAATAGAGCCACATGCTCACCGGTTTGCCACATGATGTAGGCCTATGGACTGAACAAGAAAAAAACCAAAAATTTTAACCAGTCATCGTTCTCACAGCACTGAGGACCAGTCATTCGAAATGACTTCTCCATGCATTTTATGCATTGGTAAAAGCACTATGATGAAAAGTGTGATATGTTTTCAGGTATCTCCTATACTAATAGAGCCACATGCTCACCGGTTTGCCACATGATGTAGGCCTATGGACTGAACAAGAAACCACCAAAAATTTTAACCAGTCATCGTTCTCACAACACTGAGGACCAGTCATTCGAAATGACTTCTCCATGCATTTTATGCATTGGTAAAAGCACTATGATGAAAAGTGTGATATGTTTTCAGGTATCTCCTATACTAATAGAGCCACATGCTCACCGGTTTGCCACATGATGTAGGCCTATGGACTGAACAAGAAACCACCAAAAATTTTAACCAGTCATCGTTCTCACAACACTGAGGACCAGTCATTCGAAATGACTTCTCCATGCATTTTATGCATTGGTAAAAGCACTATGATGAAAAGTGTGATATGTTTTCAGGTATCTCCTATACTAATAGAGCCACATGCTCACCGGTTTGCCACATGATGTAGGCCTATGGACTGAACAAGAAACCACCAAAAATTTTAACCAGTCATCGTTCTCACAGCACTGAGGACCAGTCATTCGAAATGACTTCTCCATGCATTTTATGCATTGGTAAAAACACTATGATGAAAAGTATGATATGTTTTTAGGTATCTCCTATACTAATAGAGCCACATGCTCACCGGTTTGCCACATGATGTAGGCCTATGGACTGAACAAGAAACCACCAAAAATTTTAACCAGTCATCGTTCTCACAACTCTGAGGACCAGTCATTCGAAATGACTTCTCCATGCATTTTATGCATTGGTAAAAGCACTATGATGAAAAGTGTGATATGTTTTCAGGTATCTCCTATACTAATAGAGCCACATGCTCACCGGTTTGCCACATGATGTAGGCCTATGGACTGAACAAGAAACCACCAAAAATTTTAACCAGTCATCGTTCTCACAACACTGAGGACCAGTCATTCGAAATGACTTCTCCATGCATTTTATGCATTGGTAAAAGCACTATGATGAAAAGTGTGATATGTTTTCAGGTATCTCCTATACTAATAGAGCCACATGCTCACCGGTTTGCCACATGATGTAGGCCTATGGACTGAACAAGAAACCACCAAAAATTTTAACCAGTCATCGTTCTCACAACACTGAGGACCAGTCATTCGAAATGACTTCTCCATGCATTTTATGCATTGGTAAAAGCACTATGATGAAAAGTGTGATATGTTTTCAGGTATCTCCTATACTAATAGAGCCACATGCTCACCGGTTTGCCACATGATGTAGGCCTATGGACTGAACAAGAAACCACCAAAAATTTTAACCAGTCATCGTTCTCACAACACTGAGGACCAGTCATTCGAAATGACTTCTCCATGCATTTTATGCATTGGTAAAAGCACTATGATGGAAAGTGTGATATGTTTTCAGGTATCTCCTATACTAATAGAGCCACATGCTCACCGGTTTGCCACATGATGTAGGCCTATGGACTGAACAAGAAACCACCAAAAATTTTAACCAGTCATCGTTCTCACAGCACTGAGGACCAGTCATTCGAAATGACTTCTCCATGCATTTTATGCATTGGTAAAAACACTATGATGAAAAGTATGATATGTTTTTAGGTATCTCCTATACTAATAGAGCCACATGCTCACCGGTTTGCCACATGATGTAGGCCTATGGACTGAACAAGAAACCACCAAACATTTTAACCAGTCATCGTTCTCACAACACTCAGGACCAGTCATTCGAAATGACTTCTCCATGCATTTTATGCATTGGTAAAAGCACTATGATGAAAAGTGTGATATGTTTTCAGGTATCTCCTATACTAATAGAGCCACATGCTCACCGGTTTGCCACATGATGTAGGCCTATGGACTGAACAAGAAACCACCAAAAATTTTAACCAGTCATCGTTCTCACAGCACTGAGGACCAGTCATTCGAAATGACTTCTCCATGTATTTTATGCATTGGTAAAAGCACTATGATGAAAAGTGTGATATGTTTTCAGGTATCTCCTATACTAATAGAGCCACATGCTCACCGGTTTGCCACATGATGTAGGCCTATGGACTGAACAAGAAACCACCAAAAATTTTAACCAGTCATCGTTCTCACAGCACTGAGGACCAGTCATTCGAAATGACTTCTCCATGCATTTTATGCATTGGTAAAAGCACTATGATGAAAAGTGTGATATGTTTTCAGGTATCTCCTATACTAATAGAGCCACATGCTCACCGGTTTGCCACATGATGTAGGCCTATGGACTGAACAAGAAACCACCAAAAATTTTAACCAGTCATCGTTCTCACAACACTGAGGACCAGTCATTCGAAATGACTTCTCCATGCATTTTATGCATTGGTAAAAGCACTATGATGAAAAGTGTGATATGTTTTCAGGTATCTCCTATACTAATAGAGCCACATGCTCACCGGTTTGCCACATGATGTAGGCCTATGGACTGAACAAGAAACCACCAAAAATTTTAACCAGTCATCGTTCTCACAACACTGAGGACCAGTCATTCGAAATGACTTCTCCATGCATTTTATGCATTGGTAAAAGCACTATGATGAAAAGTGTGATATGTTTTCAGGTATCTCCTATACTAATAGAGCCACATGCTCACCGGTTTGCCACATGATGTAGGCCTATGGACTGAACAAGAAACCACCAAAAATTTTAACCAGTCATCGTTCTCACAGCACTGAGGACCAGTCATTCGAAATGACTTCTCCATGCATTTTATGCATTGGTAAAAACACTATGATGAAAAGTATGATATGTTTTTAGGTATCTCCTATACTAATAGAGCCACATGCTCACCGGTTTGCCACATGATGTAGGCCTATGGACTGAACAAGAAACCACCAAACATTTTAACCAGTCATCGTTCTCACAACACTCAGGACCAGTCATTCGAAATGACTTCTCCATGCATTTTATGCATTGGTAAAAGCACTATGATGAAAAGTGTGATATGTTTTCAGGTATCTCCTATACTAATAGAGCCACATGCTCACCGGTTTGCCACATGATGTAGGCCTATGGACTGAACAAGAAACCACCAAAAATTTTAACCAGTCATCGTTCTCACAGCACTGAGGACCAGTCATTCGAAATGACTTCTCCATGTATTTTATGCATTGGTAAAAGCACTATGATGAAAAGTGTGATATGTTTTCAGGTATCTCCTATACTAATAGAGCCACATGCTCACCGGTTTGCCACATGATGTAGGCCTATGGACTGAACAAGAAACCACCAAAAATTTTAACCAGTCATCGTTCTCACAGCACTGAGGACCAGTCATTCGAAATGACTTCTCCATGCATTTTATGCATTGGTAAAAGCACTATGATGAAAAGTGTGATATGTTTTCAGGTATCTCCTATACTAATAGAGCCACATGCTCACCGGTTTGCCACATGATGTAGGCCTATGGACTGAACAAGAAACCACCAAAAATTTTAACCAGTCATCGTTCTCACAACACTGAGGACCAGTCATTCGAAATGACTTCTCCATGCATTTTATGCATTGGTAAAAGCACTATGATGAAAAGTGTGATATGTTTTCAGGTATCTCCTATACTAATAGAGCCACATGCTCACCGGTTTGCCACATGATGTAGGCCTATGGACTGAACAAGAAACCACCAAAAATTTTAACCAGTCATCGTTCTCACAACACTGAGGACCAGTCATTCGAAATGACTTCTCCATGCATTTTATGCATTGGTAAAAGCACTATGATGAAAAGTGTGATATGTTTTCAGGTATCTCCTATACTAATAGAGCCACATGCTCACCGGTTTGCCACATGATGTAGGCCTATGGACTGAACAAGAAACCACCAAAAATTTTAACCAGTCATCGTTCTCACAGCACTGAGGACCAGTCATTCGAAATGACTTCTCCATGCATTTTATGCATTGGTAAAAACACTATGATGAAAAGTATGATATGTTTTTAGGTATCTCCTATACTAATAGAGCCACATGCTCACCGGTTTGCCACATGATGTAGGCCTATGGACTGAACAAGAAACCACCAAAAATTTTAACCAGTCATCGTTCTCACAACTCTGAGGACCAGTCATTCGAAATGACTTCTCCATGCATTTTATGCATTGGTAAAAGCACTATGATGAAAAGTGTGATATGTTTTCAGGTATCTCCTATACTAATAGAGCCACATGCTCACCGGTTTGCCACATGATGTAGGCCTATGGACTGAACAAGAAACCACCAAAAATTTTAACCAGTCATCGTTCTCACAACACTGAGGACCAGTCATTCGAAATGACTTCTCCATGCATTTTATGCATTGGTAAAAGCACTATGATGAAAAGTGTGATATGTTTTCAGGTATCTCCTATACTAATAGAGCCACATGCTCACCGGTTTGCCACATGATGTAGGCCTATGGACTGAACAAGAAACCACCAAAAATTTTAACCAGTCATCGTTCTCACAACACTGAGGACCAGTCATTCGAAATGACTTCTCCATGCATTTTATGCATTGGTAAAAGCACTATGATGAAAAGTGTGATATGTTTTCAGGTATCTCCTATACTAATAGAGCCACATGCTCACCGGTTTGCCACATGATGTAGGCCTATGGACTGAACAAGAAACCACCAAAAATTTTAACCAGTCATCGTTCTCACAACACTGAGGACCAGTCATTCGAAATGACTTCTCCATGCATTTTATGCATTGGTAAAAGCACTATGATGAAAAGTGTGATATGTTTTCAGGTATCTCCTATACTAATAGAGCCACATGCTCACCGGTTTGCCACATGATGTAGGCCTATGGACTGAACAAGAAACCACCAAAAATTTTAACCAGTCATCGTTCTCACAGCACTGAGGACCAGTCATTCGAAATGACTTCTCCATGCATTTTATGCATTGGTAAAAACACTATGATGAAAAGTATGATATGTTTTTAGGTATCTCCTATACTAATAGAGCCACATGCTCACCGGTTTGCCACATGATGTAGGCCTATGGACTGAACAAGAAACCACCAAAAATTTTAACCAGTCATCGTTCTCACAACTCTGAGGACCAGTCATTCGAAATGACTTCTCCATGCATTTTATGCATTGGTAAAAGCACTATGATGAAAAGTGTGATATGTTTTCAGGTATCTCCTATACTAATAGAGCCACATGCTCACCGGTTTGCCACATGATGTAGGCCTATGGACTGAACAAGAAACCACCAAAAATTTTAACCAGTCATCGTTCTCACAACACTGAGGACCAGTCATTCGAAATGACTTCTCCATGCATTTTATGCATTGGTAAAAGCACTATGATGAAAAGTGTGATATGTTTTCAGGTATCTCCTATACTAAGAGAGCCACATGCTCACCGGTTTGCCACATGATGTAGGCCTATGGACTGAACAAGAAACCACCAAAAATTTTAACCAGTCATCGTTCTCACAACACTGAGGACCAGTCATTCGAAATGACTTCTCCATGCATTTTATGCATTGGTAAAAGCACTATGATGAAAATTGTGATATGTTTTCAGGTATCTCCTATACTAATAGAGCCACATGCTCACCGGTTTGCCACATGATGTAGGCCTATGGACTGAACAAGAATCCACCAAAAATTTTAACCAGTCATCGTTCTCACAACACTGAGGACCAGTCATTCGAAATGACTTCTCCATGCATTTTATGCATTGGTAAAAGCACTATGATGAAAAGTGTGATATGTTTTCAGGTATCTCCTATACTAATAGAGCCACATGCTCACCGGTTTGCCACATGATGTAGGCCTATGGACTGAACAAGAAACCACCAAAAATTTTAACCAGTCATCGTTCTCACAACACTGAGGACCAGTCATTCGAAATGACTTCTCCATGCATTTTATGCATTGGTAAAAGCACTATGATGAAAAGTGTGATATGTTTTCAGGTATCTCCTATACTAATAGAGCCACATGCTCACCGGTTTGCCACATGATGTAGGCCTATGGACTGAACAAGAAACCACCAAAAATTTTAACCAGTCATCGTTCTCACAACACTGAGGACCAGTCATTCGAATTGACTTCTCCATGCATTTTATGCATTGGTAAAAGCACTATGATGAAAAGTGTGATATGTTTTCAGGTATCTCCTATACTAATAGAGCCACATGCTCACCGGTTTGCCACATGATGTAGGCCTATGGACTGAACAAGAAACCACCAAAAATTTTAACCAGTCATCGTTCTCACAACACTGAGGACCAGTCATTCGAAATGACTTCTCCATGCATTTTATGCATTGGTAAAAGCACTATGATGAAAAGTGTGATATGTTTTCAGGTATCTCCTATACTAATAGAGCCACATGCTCACCGGTTTGCCACATGATGTAGGCCTATGGACTGAACAAGAAACCACGAAAAATTTTAACCAGTCATCGTTCTCACAACACTGAGGACCAGTCATTCGAAATGACTTCTCCATGCATTTTATGCATTGGTAAAAGCACTATGATGAAAAGTGTGATATGTTTTCAGGTATCTCCTATACTAATAGAGCCACATGCTCACCGGTTTGCCACATGATGTAGGCCTATGGACTGAACAAGAAACCACCAAAAATTCTAACCAGTCATCGTTCTCACAACACTGAGGACCAGTCATTCGAAATGACTTCTCCATGCATTTTATGCATTGGTAAAAGCACTATGATGAAAAGTGTGATATGTTTTCAGGTATCTCCTATACTAATAGAGCCACATGCTCACCGGTTTGCCACATGATGTAGGCCTATGGACTGAACAAGAAACCACCAAAAATTTTAACCAGTCATCGTTCTCACAACACTGAGGACCAGTCATTCGAAATGACTTCTCCATGCATTTTATGCATTGGTAAAAGCACTATGATGAAAAGTGTGATATGTTTTCAGGTATCTCCTATACTAATGGAGCCATATGCTCACCAGTTTGGCACATGATGTAGGCCTATGGACTGAACAAGAAACCACCAAAAATTTTAACCAGTCATCGTTCTCACAACACTGAGGACCATTCATTCGAAATGACTTCTCCAGTCATTTTATGCATTGGTAAAAGCACTATGATGAAAAGTGTGATATATTTTCAGGTATCTCCTATACTAATAGAGCCACATGCTCACCGGTTTGCCACATGATGTAGGCCTATGGACTGAACAAGAAACCACCAAAAATTTTAACCAGTCATCGTTCTCACAACACTGAGGACCAGTCATTCGAAATGACTTCTCCATGCATTTTATGCATTGGTAAAAGCACTATGATGAAAAGTGTGATATGTTTTCAGGTATCTCCTATACTAATAGAGCCACATGCTCACCGGTTTGCCACATGATGTAGGCCTATGGACTGAACAAGAAACCACCAAAAATTTTAACCAGTCATCGTTCTCACAACACTGAGGACCAGTCATTCGAAATGACTTCTCCATGCATTTTATGCATTGGTAAAAGCACTATGATGAAAAGTGTGATATGTTTTCAGGTATCTCCTATACTAATAGAGCCACATGCTCACCGGTTTGCCACATGATGTAGGCCTATGGACTGAACAAGAAACCACCAAAAATTTTAACCAGTCATCGTTCTCACAACACTGAGGACCAGTCATTCGAAATGACTTCTCCATGCATTTTATGCATTGGTAAAAGCACTATGATGAAAAGTGTGATATGTTTTCAGGTATCTCCTATACTAATAGAGCCACATGCTCACCGGTTTGCCACATGATGTAGGCCTATGGACTGAACAAGAAACCACCAAAAATTTTAACCAGTCATCATTCTCACAACACTGAGGACCAGTCATTCGAAATGACTTCTCCATGCATTTTATGCATTGGTAAAAGCACTATGATGAAAAGTGTGATATGTTTTCAGGTATCTCCTATACTAATAGAGCCACATGCTCACCGGTTTGCCACATGATGTAGGCCTATGGACTGAACAAGAAACCACCAAAAATTCTAACCAGTCATCGTTCTCACAACACTGAGGACCAGTCATTCGAAATGACTTCTCCATGCATTTTATGCATTGGTAAAAGCACTATGATGAAAAGTGTGATATGTTTTCAGGTATCTCCTATACTAATAGAGCCACATGCTCACCGGTTTGCCACATGATGTAGGCCTATGGACTGAACAAGAAACCACCAAAAATTTTAACCAGTCATCGTTCTCACAACACTGAGGACCAGTCATTCGAAATGACTTCTCCATGCATCTTATGCATTGGTAAAAGCACTATGATGAAAAGTGTGATATGTTTTCAGGTATCTCCTATACTAATAGAGCCACATGCTCACCGGTTTGCCACATGATGTAGGCTAATGGACTGAACAAGAAACCACCAAAAATTTTAACCAGTCATCGTTCTCACAACACTGAGGACCAGTCATTCAAACTGACTTCTCCATGCATTTTATGCATTGGTAAAAGCACTATGATGAAAAGTGTGATATGTTTTCAGGTATCTCCTATACTAATAGAGCCACATGCTCACCGGTTTGCCACATGATGTAGGCTAATGGACTGAACAAGAAACCACCAAAAATTTTAACCAGTCATCGTTCTCACAACACTGAGGACCAGTCATTCGAAATGACTTCTCCATGCATTTTATGCATTGGTAAAAGCACTATGATGAAAAGTGTGATATGTTTTCAGGTATCTCCTATACTAATAGAGCCACATGCTCACCGGTTTGCCACATGATGTAGGCCTATGGACTGAACAAGAAACCACCAAAAATTTTAACCAGTCATCGTTCTCACAACACTGAGGACCAGTCATTCGAAATGACTTCTCCATGCATTTTATGCATTGGTAAAAGCACTATGATGAAAAGTGTGATATGTTTTCAGGTATCTCCTATACTAATAGAGCCACATGCTCACCGGTTTGCCACATGATGTAGGCCTATGGACTGAACAAGAAACCACCAAAAATTTTAACCAGTCATCGTTCTCACAACACTGAGGACCAGTCATTCGAAATGACTTCTCCATGCATTTTATGCATTGGTAAAAGCACTATGATGAAAATTGTGATATGTTTTCAGGTATCTCCTATACTAATAGAGCCACATGCTCACCGGTTTGCCACATGATGTAGGCCTATGGACTGAACAAGAAACCACCAAAAATTTTAACCAGTCATCGTTCTCACAACACTGAGGACCAGTCATTCGAAATGACTTCTCCATGCATTTTATGCATTGGTAAAAGCACTATGATGAAAAGTGTGATATGTTTTCAGGTATCTCCTATACTAATAGAGCCACATGCTCACCGGTTTGCCACATGATGTAGGCCTATGGACTGAACAAGAAACCACCAAAAATTTTAACCAGTCATCGTTCTCACAACACTGAGGACCAGTCATTCGAAATGACTTCTCCATGCATTTTATGCATTGGTAAAAGCACTATGATGAAAAGTGTGATATGTTTTCAGGTATCTCCTGTACTAATAGAGCCACATGCTCACCAGTTTGCCACATGATGTAGGCTAATGGACTGAACAAGAAACCACCAAAAATTTTAACCAGTCATCGTTCTCACAACACTGAGGACCAGTCATTCGAAATGACTTCTCCATGCATTTTATGCATTGGTAAAAGCACTATGATGAAAAGTGTGATATGTTTTCAGGTATCTCCTATACTAATAGAGCCACATGCTCACCGGTTTGCCACATGATGTAGGCCTATGGACTGAACAAGAAACCACCAAAAATTTTAACCAGTCATCGTTCTCACAACACTGAGGACCAGTCATTCGAAATGACTTCTCCATGCATTTTATGCATTGGTAAAAGCACTATGATGAAAAGTGTGATATGTTTTCAGGTATCTCCTATACTAATAGAGCCACATGCTCACCGGTTTGCCACATGATGTAGGCTAATGGACTGAACAAGAAACCACCAAAAATTTTAACCAGTCATCGTTCTCACAACACTGAGGACCAGTCATTCGAAATGACTTCTCCATGCATTTTATGCATTGGTAAAAGCACTATGATGAAAAGTGTGATATGTTTTCAGGTATCTCCTATACTAATAGAGCCACATGCTCACCGGTTTGCCACATGATGTAGGCTAATGGACTGAACAAGAAACCACCAAAAATTTTAACCAGTCATCGTTCTCACAACACTGAGGACCAGTCATTCGAAATGACTTCTCCATGCATTTTATGCATTGGTAAAAGCACTATGATGAAAAGTGTGATGTTTTCAGGTATCTCCTATACTAATAGAGCCACATGCTCACCGGTTTGCCACATGATGTAGGCCTATGGACTGAACAAGAAACCACCAAAAATTTTAACCAGTCATCGTTCTCACAACACTGAGGACCAGTCATTCGAAATGACTTCTCCATGCATTTTATGCATTGGTAAAAGCACTATGATGAAAAGTGTGATATGTTTTCAGGTATCTCCTATACTAATAGAGCCACATGCTCACCGGTTTGCCACATGATGTAGGCTAATGGACTGAACAAGAAACCACCAAAAATTTTAACCAGTCATCGTTCTCACAACACTGAGGACCAGTCATTCGAAATGACTTCTCCATGCATTTTATGCATTGGTAAAAGCACTATGATGAAAAGTGTGATATGTTTTCAGGTATCTCCTATACTAATAGAGCCACATGCTCACCGGTTTGCCACATGATGTAGGCTAATGGACTGAACAAGAAACCACCAAAAATTTTAACCAGTCATCGTTCTCACAACACTGAGGACCAGTCATTCGAAATGACTTCTCCATGCATTTTATGCATTGGTAAAAGCACTATGATGAAAAGTGTGATGTTTTCAGGTATCTCCTATACTAATAGAGCCACATGCTCACCGGTTTGCCACATGATGTAGGCCTATGGACTGAACAAGAAACCACCAAAAATTTTAACCAGTCATCGTTCTCACAACACTGAGGACCAGTCATTCGAAATGACTTCTCCATGCATTTTATGCATTGGTAAAAGCACTATGATGAAAAGTGTGATATGTTTTCAGGTATCTCCTATACTAATAGAGCCACATGCTCACCGGTTTGCCACATGATGTAGGCCTATGGACTGAACAAGAAACCACCAAAAATTTTAACCAGTCATCGTTCTCACAACACTGAGGACCAGTCATTCGAAATGACTTCTCCATGCATTTTATGCATTGGTAAAAGCACTGATGAAAAGTGTGATATGTTTTCAGGTATCTCCTATACTAATAGAGCCACATGCTCACCGGTTTGCCACATGATGTAGGCCTATGGACTGAACAAGAAACCACCAAAAATTTTAACCAGTCATCGTTCTCACAACACTGAGGACCAGTCATTCGAAATGACTTCTCCATGCATTTTATGCATTGGTAAAAGCACTATGATGAAAAGTGTGATATGTTTTCAGGTATCTCCTATACTAATAGAGCCACATGCTCACCGGTTTGCCACATGATGTAGGCCTATGGACTGAACAAGAAACCACCAAAAATTTTAACCAGTCATCGTTCTCACAACACTGAGGACCAGTCATTCGAAATGACTTCTCCATGCATTTTATGCATTGGTAAAAGCACTATGATGAAAAGTGTGATATGTTTTCAGGTATCTCCTATACTAATAGAGCCACATGCTCACCGGTTTGCCACATGATGTAGGCCTATGGACTGAACAAAAAACCACCAAATATTTTAACCAGTCATCGTTCTCACAACACTGAGGACCAGTCATTCGAAATGACTTCTCCAGTCATTTTATGCATTGGTAAAAGCACTATGATGAAAAGTGTGATATATTTTCAGGTATCTCCTATACTAATAGAGCCACATGCTCACCGGTTTGCCACATGATGTAGACCTATGGACTGAACAAGAAACCACCAAAAATTTTAACCAGTCATCGTTCTCACAACACTGAGGACCAGTCATTCGAAATGACTTCTCCATGCATTTTATGCATTGGTAAAAGCACTATGATGAAAAGTGTGATATGTTTTCAGGTATCTCCTATACTAATAGAGCCACATGCTCACCGGTTTGCCACATGATGTAGGCCTATGGACTGTGAACAAGAAACCATCAAAAATTTTAACCAGTCATCGTTCTCACAACACTGAGGACCAGTCATTCGAAATGACTTCTCCATGCATTTTATGCATTGGTAAAAGCACTATGATGAAAAGTGTGATATGTTTTCAGGTATCTCCTATACTAATAGAGCCACATGCTCAACGGTTTGCCACATGATGTAGGCTAATGGACTGAACAAGAAACCACCAAAAATTTTAACCAGTCATCGTTCTCACAACACTGAGGACCAGTCATTCGAAATGACTTCTCCATGCATTTTATGCATTGGTAAAAGCACTATGATGAAAAGTGTGATATGTTTTCAGGTATCTCCTATACTAATAGAGCCACATGCTCACCGGTTTACCACATGATGTAGGCCTATGGACTGAACAAGAAACCACCAAAAATTTTAACCAGTCATCGTTCTCACAACACTGAGGACCAGTCATTCGAAATGACTTCTCCATGCATTTTATGCATTGGTAAAAGCACTATGATGAAAAGTGTGATATGTTTTCAGGTATCTCCTATACTAATAGAGCCACATGCTCACCGGTTTGCCACATGATGTAGGCCTATGGACTGAACAAGAAACCACCAAAAATTTTAACCAGTCATCGTTCTCACAACACTGAGGACCAGTCATTCGAAATGACTTCTCCATGCATTTTATGCATTGGTAAAAGCACTATGATGAAAAGTGTGATATGTTTTCAGGTATCTCCTATACTAATAGAGCCACATGCTCACTGGTTTGCCACATGATGTAGGCTAATGGACTGAACAAGAAACCACCAAAAATTTTAACCAGTCATCGTTCTCACAACACTGAGGACCAGTCATTCGAAATGACTTCTCCATGTATTTTATGCATTGGTAAAAGTACTATGATGAAAAGTGTGATATGTTTTCAGGTATCTCCTATACTAATAGAGCCACATGCTCACCGGTTTGCCACATGATGTAGGCCTATGGACTGAACAAGAAACCACCAAAAATTTTAACCAGTCATCGTTCTCACAACACTGAGGACCAGTCATTCGAAATGACTTCTCCATGCATTTTATGCATTGGTAAAAGCACTATGATGAAAAGTGTGATATGTTTTCAGGTATCTCCTATACTAATAGAGCCACATGCTCACCGGTTTGCCACATGATGTAGGCCTATGGACTGAACAAGAAACCACCAAAAATTTTAACCAGTCATCGTTCTCACAACACTGAGGACCAGTCATTCGAAATGACTTCTCCATGCATTTTATGCATTGGTAAAAGCACTATGATGAAAAGTGTGATATGTTTTCAGGTATCTCCTATACTAATAGAGCCACATGCTCACCGGTTTGCCACATGATGTAGGCCTATGGACTGAACAAGAAACCACCAAAAATTTTAACCAGTCATCGTTCTCACAACACTGAGGACCAGTCATTCGAAATGACTTCTCCATGCATTTTATGCATTGGTAAAAGCACTATGATGAAAAGTGTGATATGTTTTCAGGTATCTCCTATACTAATAGAGCCAACATGCTCACCGGTTTGCCACATGATGTAGGCCTATGGACTGAACAAGAAACCACCAAATATTTTAACCAGTCATCGTTCTCACAACACTGAGGACCAGTCATTCGAAATGACTTCTCCAGTCATTTTATGCATTGGTAAAAGCACTATGATGAAAAGTGTGATATATTTTCAGGTATCTCCTATACTAATAGAGCCACATGCTCACCGGTTTGCCACATGATGTAGACCTATGGACTGAACAAGAAACCACCAAAAATTTTAACCAGTCATCGTTCTCACAACACTGAGGACCAGTCATTCGAAATGACTTCTCCATGCATTTTATGCATTGGTAAAAGCACTATGATGAAAAGTGTGATATGTTTTCAGGTATCTCCTATCATAGTGCTTTTACCAATGCATAAAATGCATGGAGAAGTCATTTCGAATGACTGGTCCTCAGTGTTGTGAGAACGATGACTGGTTAAAATTTTTGGTGGTTTCTTGTTCAGTCCATAGGCCTACATCATGTGGCAAACCGGTGAGCATGTGGCTCTATTAGTATAGGAGATACCTGAAAACATATCACACTTTTCATCATAGTGCTTTTACCAATGCATAAAATGCATGGAGAAGTCATTTCGAATGACTGGTCCTCAGTGTTGTGAGAACGATGACTGGTTAAAATTTTTGGTGGTTTCTTGTTCAGTCCATAGGCCTACGTCATGTGGCAAACCGGTGAGCATGTGGCTCTATTAGTATAGGAGATACCTGAAAACATATCACACTTTTCATCATAGTGCTTTTACCAATGCATAAAATGCATGGAGAAGTCATTTCGAATGACTGGTCCTCAGTGTTGTGAGAACGATGACTGGTTAAAATTTTTGGTGGTTTCTTGTTCAGTCCATAGGCCTACATCATGTGGCAAACTGGTGAGCATATGGCTCTATTAGTATAGGAGATACCTGAAAACATATCACACTTTTCATCATAGTGCTTTTACCAATGCATAAAATGCATGGAGAAGTCATTTCGAATGACTGGTCCTCAGTGTTGTGAGAACGATGACTGGTTAAAATTTTTGGTGGTTTCTTGTTCAGTCCATAGGCCTACATCATGTGGCAAACCGGTGAGCATATGGCTCTATTAGTATAGGAGATACCTGAAAACATATCACACGTTTCATCATAGTGCTTTTACCAATGCATAAAATGCATGGAGAAGTCATTTCGAATGACTGGTCATCAGTGTTGTGAGAACGATGACTGGTTAAAATTTTTGGTGGTTTCTTGTTCAGTCCATAGGCCTACATCATGTGGCAAACCGGTGAGCATGTGGCTCTATTAGTATAGGAGATACCTGAAAACATATCACACTTTTCATCATAGTGCTTTTACCAATGCATAAAATGCATGGAGAAGTCATTTCGAATGACTTGTCCTCAGTGGTGTGAGAACGATGTCTGGTTAAAATTTTTGGTGGTTTCTTGTTCAGTCCATAGGCCTACATCATGTGGCAAACCGGTGAGCATGTGGCTCTATTAGTATAGGAGATACCTGAAAACATATCACACTTTTCATCATAGTGCTTTTACCAATGCATAAAATGCATGGAGAAGTCATTTCGAATGACTGGTCCTCAGTGTTGTGAGAACGATGACTGGTTAAAATTTTTGGTGGTTTCTTGTTCAGTCCATAGGCCTACATCATGTGGCAAACCGGTGAGCATGTGGCTCTATTAGTATAGGAGATACCTGAAAACATATCACACTTTTCATCATAGTGCTTTTACCAATGCATAAAATGCATGGAGAAGTCATTTCGAATGACTGGTCCTCAGTGTTGTGAGAACGATGACTGGTTAAAATTTTTGGTGGTTTCTTGTTCAGTCCATAGGCCTACATCATGTGGCAAACCGGTGAGCATGTGGCTCTATTAGTATAGGAGATACCTGAAAACATATCACACTTTTCATCATAGTGCTTTTACCAATGCATAAAATGCATGGAGAAGTCATTTCGAATGACTGGTCCTCAGTGTTGTGAGAACGATGACTGGTTAAAATTTTTGGTGGTTTCTTGTTCAGTCCATAGGCCTACATCATGTGGCAAACCGGTGAGCATGTGGCTCTATTAGTATAGGAGATACCTGAAAACATATCACACTTTTCATCATAGTGCTTTTACCAATGCATAAAATGCATGGAGAAGTCATTTCGAATGACTGGTCCTCAGTGTTGTGAGAACGATGACTGGTTAAAATTTTTGGTGGTTTCTTGTTCAGTCCATAGGCCTACATCATGTGGCAAACCGGTGAGCATGTGGCTCTATTAGTATAGGAGATACCTGAAAACATATCACACTTTTCATCATAGTGCTTTTACCAATGCATAAAATGCATGGAGAAGTCATTTCGAATGACTGGTCCTCAGTGTTGTGAGAACGATGACTGGTTAAAATTTTTGGTGGTTTCTTGTTCAGTCCATAGGCCTACATCATGTGGCAAACCGGTGAGCATGTGGCTCTATTAGTATAGGAGATACCTGAAAACATATCACACTTTTCATCATAGTGCTTTTACCAATGCATAAAATGCATGGAGAAGTCATTTCGAATGACTGGTCCTCAGTGTTGTGAGAACGATGACTGGTTAAAATTTTTGGTGGTTTCTTGTTCAGTCCATAGGCCTACATCATGTGGCAAACCGGTGAGCATGTGGCTCTATTAGTATAGGAGATACCTGAAAACATATCACACTTTTCATCATAGTGCTTTTACCAATGCATAAAATGCATGGAGAAGTCATTTCGAATGACTGGTCCTCAGTGTTGTGAGAACGATGACTGGTTAAAATTTTTGGTGGTTTCTTGTTCAGTCCATAGGCCTACATCATGTGGCAAACCGGTGAGCATGTGGCTCTATTAGTATAGGAGATACCTGAAAACATATCACACTTTTCATCATAGTGCTTTTACCAATGCATAAAATGCATGGAGAAGTCATTTCGAATGACTGGTCCTCAGTGTTGTGAGAACGATGACTGGTTAAAATTTTTGGTGGTTTCTTGTTCAGTCCATAGGCCTACATCATGTGGCAAACCGGTGAGCATGTGGCTCTATTAGTATAGGAGATACCTGAAAACATATCACACTTTTCATCATAGTGCTTTTACCAATGCATAAAATGCATGGAGAAGTCATTTCGAATGACTGGTCCTCAGTGTTGTGAGAACGATGACTGGTTAAAATTTTTGGTGGTTTCTTGTTCAGTCCATAGGCCTACATCATGTGGCAAACCGGTGAGCATGTGGCTCTATTAGTATAGGAGATACCTGAAAACATATCACACTTTTCATCATAGTGCTTTTACCAATGCATAAAATGCATGGAGAAGTCATTTCGAATGACTGGTCCTCAGTGTTGTGAGAACGATGACTGGTTAAAATTTTTGGTGGTTTCTTGTTCAGTCCATAGGCCTACATCATGTGGCAAACCGGTGAGCATGTGGCTCTATTAGTATAGGAGATACCTGAAAACATATCACACTTTTCATCATAGTGCTTTTACCAATGCATAAAATGCATGGAGAAGTCATTTCGAATGACTGGTCCTCAGTGTTGTGAGAACGATGACTGGTTAAAATTTTTGGTGGTTTCTTGTTCAGTCCATAGGCCTACATCATGTGGCAAACCGGTGAGCATGTGGCTCTATTAGTATAGGAGATACCTGAAAACATATCACACTTTTCATCATAGTGCTTTTACCAATGCATAAAATGCATGGAGAAGTCATTTCGAATGACTGGTCCTCAGTGTTGTGAGAACGATGACTGGTTAAAATTTTTGGTGGTTTCTTGTTCAGTCCATAGGCCTACATCATGTGGCAAACCGGTGAGCATGTGGCTCTATTAGTATAGGAGATACCTGAAAACATATCACACTTTTCATCATAGTGCTTTTACCAATGCATAAAATGCATGGAGAAGTCATTTCGAATGACTGGTCCTCAGTGTTGTGAGAACGATGACTGGTTAAAATTTTTGGTGGTTTCTTGTTCAGTCCATAGGCCTACATCATGTGGCAAACCGGTGAGCATGTGGCTCTATTAGTATAGGAGATACCTGAAAACATATCACACTTTTCATCATAGTGCTTTTACCAATGCATAAAATGCATGGAGAAGTCATTTCGAATGACTGGTCCTCAGTGTTGTGAGAACGATGACTGGTTAAAATTTTTGGTGGTTTCTTGTTCAGTCCATAGGCCTACATCATGTGGCAAACCGGTGAGCATGTGGCTCTATTAGTATAGGAGTTACCTGAAAACATATCACACTTTTCATCATAGTGCTTTTACCAATGCATAAAATGCATGGAGAAGTCATTTCGAATGACTGGTCCTCAGTGGTGTGAGAACGATGACTGGTTAAAATTTTTGGTGGTTTCTTGTTCAGTCCATAGGCCTACATCATGTGGCAAACTGGTGAGCATGTGGCTCTATTAGTATAGGAGATACCTGAAAACATATCACACTTTTCATCATAGTGCTTTTACCAATGCATAAAATGCATGGAGAAGTCATTTCGAATGACTGGTCCTCAGTGTTGTGAGAACGATGACTGGTTAAAATTTTTGGTGGTTTCTTGTTCAGTCCATAGGCCTACATCATGTGGCAAACCGGTGAGCATGTGGCTCTATTAGTATAGGAGATACCTGAAAACATATCACACTTTTCATCATAGTGCTTTTACCAATGCATAAAATGCATGGAGAAGTCATTTCGAATGACTGGTCCTCAGTGTTGTGAGAACGATGACTGGTTAAAATTTTTGGTGGTTTCTTGTTCAGTCCATAGGCCTACATCATGTGGCAAACCGGTGAGCATGTGGCTCTATTAGTATAGGAGATACCTGAAAACATATCACACTTTTCATCATAGTGCTTTTACCAATGCATAAAATGCATGGAGAAGTCATTTCGAATGACTGGTCCTCAGTGTTGTGAGAACGATGACTGGTTAAAATTTTTGGTGGTTTCTTGTTCAGTCCATAGGCCTACATCATGTGGCAAACCGGTGAGCATGTGGCTCTATTAGTATAGGAGATACCTGAAAACATATCACACTTTTCATCATAGTGCTTTTACCAATGCATAAAATGCATGGAGAAGTCATTTCGAATGACTGGTCCTCAGTGTTGTGAGAACGATGACTGGTTAAAATTTTTGGTGGTTTCTTGCTCAGTCCATAGGCCTACATCATGTGGCAAACCGGTGAGCATGTGGCTCTATTAGTATAGGAGATACCTGAAAACATATCACACTTTTCATCATAGTGCTTTTACCAATGCATAAAATGCATGGAGAAGTCATTTCGAATGACTGGTCCTCAGTGGTGTGAGAACGATGACTGGTTAAAATTTTTGGTGGTTTCTTGTTCAGTCCATAGGCCTACATCATGTGGCAAACTGGTGAGCATGTGGCTCTATTAGTATAGGAGATACCTGAAAACATATCACACTTTTCATCATAGTGCTTTTACCAATGCATAAAATGCATGGAGAAGTCATTTCGAATGACTGGTCCTCAGTGTTGTGAGAACGATGACTGGTTAAAATTTTTGGTGGTTTCTTGTTCAGTCCATAGGCCTACATCATGTGGCAAACCGGTGAGCATGTGGCTCTATTAGTATAGGAGATACCTGAAAACATATCACACTTTTCATCATAGTGCTTTTACCAATGCATAAAATGCATGGAGAAGTCATTTCGAATGACTGGTCCTCAGTGTTGTGAGAACGATGACTGGTTAAAATTTTTGGTGGTTTCTTGTTCAGTCCATAGGCCTACATCATGTGGCAAACCGGTGAGCATGTGGCTCTATTAGTATAGGAGATACCTGAAAACATATCACACTTTTCATCATAGTGCTTTTACCAATGCATAAAATGCATGGAGAAGTCATTTCGAATGACTGGTCCTCAGTGTTGTGAGAACGATGACTGGTTAAAATTTTTGGTGGTTTCTTGTTCAGTCCATAGGCCTACATCATGTGGCAAACCGGTGAGCATGTGGCTCTATTAGTATAGGAGATACCTGAAAACATATCACACTTTTCATCATAGTGCTTTTACCAATGCATAAAATGCATGGAGAAGTCATTTCGAATGACTGGTCCTCAGTGTTGTGAGAACGATGACTGGTTAAAATTTTTGGTGGTTTCTTGTTCAGTCCATAGGCCTACATCATGTGGCAAACCGGTGAGCATGTGGCTCTATTTAGTATAGGAGATACCTGAAAACATATCACACTTCTCATCATAGTGCTTTTACCAATGCATATAATGCATGGAGAAGTCATTTCGAATGACTGGTCCTCAGTGTTGTGAGAACGATGACTGGTTAAAATTTTTGGTGGTTTCTTGTTCAGTCCATAGGCCTACATCATGTGGCAAACCGGTGAGCATGTGGCTCTATTAGTATAGGAGATACCTGAAAACATATCACACTTTTCATCATAGTGCTTTTACCAATGCATAAAATGCATGGAGAAGTCATTTCGAATGACTGGTCCTCAGTGTTGTGAGAACGATGACTGGTTAAAATTTTTGGTGGTTTCTTGTTCAGTCCATAGGCCTACATCATGTGGCAAACCGGTGAGCATGTGGCTCTATTAGTATAGGAGATACCTGAAAACATATCACACTTTTCATCATAGTGCTTTTACCAATGCATAAAATGCATGGAGAAGTCATTTCGAATGACTGGTCCTCAGTGTTGTGAGAACGATGACTGGTTAAAATTTTTGGTGGTTTCTTGTTCAGTCCATAGGCCTACATCATGTGGCAAACCGGTGAGCATGTGGCTCTATTAGTATAGGAGATACCTGAAAACATATCACACTTTTCATCATAGTGCTTTTACCAATGCATAAAATGCATGAAGTCATTTCGAATGACTGGTCCTCAGTGTTGTGAGAACGATGACTGGTTAAAATTTTTGGTGGTTTCTTGTTCAGTCCATAGGCCTACATCATGTGGCAAACCGGTGAGCATGTGGCTCTATTAGTATAGGAGATACCTGAAAACATATCACACTTTTCATCATAGTGCTTTTACCAATGCATAAAATGCATGAAGTCATTTCGAATGACTGGTCCTCAGTGTTGTGAGAACGATGACTGGTTAAAATTTTTGGTGGTTTCTTGTTCAGTCCATAGGCCTACATCATGTGGCAAACCGGTGAGCATGTGGCTCTATTAGTATAGGAGATACCTGAAAACATATCACACTTTTCATCATAGTGCTTTTACCAATGCATAAAATGCATGAAGTCATTTCGAATGACTGGTCCTCAGTGTTGTGAGAACGATGACTGGTTAAAATTTTTGGTGGTTTCTTGTTCAGTCCATAGGCCTATATCATGTGGCAAACCAGTGAGCATGTGGCTCTATTAATATAGGAGATACCTGAAAACATATCACACTTTTCATCATAGTGCTTTTACCAATGCATAAAATGCATGGAGAAGTCATTTCGAATGACTGGTCCTCAGTGTTGTGAGAACGATGACTGGTTAAAATTTTTGGTGGTTTCTTGTTCAGTCCATAGGCCTACATCATGTGGCAAACCGGTGAGCATGTGGCTCTATTAGTATAGGAGATACCTGAAAACATATCACACTTTTCATCATAGTGCTTTTACCAATGCATAAAATGCATGGAGAAGTCATTTCGAATGACTGGTCCTCAGTGTTGTGAGAACGATGACTGGTTAAAATTTTTGGTGGTTTCTTGTTCAGTCCATAGGCCTACATCATGTGGCAAACCGGTGAGCATGTGGCTCTATTAGTATAGGAGATACCTGAAAACATATCACACTTTTCATCATAGTGCTTTTACCAATGCATAAAATGCATGGAGAAGTCATTTCGAATGACTGGTCCTCAGTGTTGTGAGAACGATGACTGGTTAAAATTTTTGGTGGTTTCTTGTTCAGTCCATAGGCCTACATCATGTGGCAAACGGGTGAGCATGTGGCTCTATTTAGTATAGGAGATACCTGAAAACATATCACACTTCTCATCATAGTGCTTTTACCAATGCATAAAATGCATGGAGAAGTCATTTCGAATGACTGGTCCTCAGTGTTGTGAGAACGATGACTGGTTAAAATTTTTGGTGGTTTCTTGTTCAGTCCATAGGCCTACATCATGTGGCAAACCGGTGAGCATGTGGCTCTATTAGTATAGGAGATACCTGAAAACATATCACACTTTTCATCATAGTGCTTTTACCAATGCATAAAGTGCATGGAGAAGTCATTTCGAATGACTGGTCCTCAGTGTTGTGAGAACGATGACTGGTTAAAATTTTTGGTGGTTTCTTGTTCAGTCCATAGGCCTACATCATGTGGCAAACCGGTGAGCATGTGGCTCTATTAGTATAGGAGATACCTGAAAACATATCAGACTTTTCATCATAGTGCTTTTACCAATGCATAAAATGCATGGAGAAGTCATTTGGAATGACTGGTCCTCAGTGTTGTGAGAACGATGACTGGTTAAAATTTTTGGTGGTTTCTTGTTCAGTCCATAGGCCTACATCATGTGGCAAACCGGTGAGCATGTGGCTCTATTAGTATAGGAGATACCTGAAAACATATCACACTTTTCATCATAGTGCTTTTACCAATGCATAAAATGCATGGAGAAGTCATTTCGAATGACTGGTCCTCAGTGTTGTGAGAACGATGACTGGTTAAAATTTTTGGTGGTTTCTTGTTCAGTCCATAGGCCTACATCATGTGGCAAACCGGTGAGCATGTGGCTCTATTAGTATAGGAGATACCTGAAAACATATCACACTTTTCATCATAGTGCTTTTACCAATGCATAAAATGCATGGAGAAGTCATTTCGAATGACTGGTCCTCAGTGTTGTGAGAACGATGACTGGTTAAAATTTTTGGTGGTTTCTTGTTCAGTCCATAGGCCTACATCATGTGGCAAACCGGTGAGCATGTGGCTCTATTAGTATAGGAGATACCTGAAAACATATCACACTTTTCATCATAGTGCTTTTACCAATGCATAAAATGCATGGAGAAGTCATTTCGAATGACTGGTCCTCAGTGGTGTGAGAACGATGACTGGTTAAAATTTTTGGTGGTTTCTTGTTCAGTCCATAGGCCTACATCATGTGGCAAACTGGTGAGCATGTGGCTCTATTAGTATAGGAGATACCTGAAAACATATCACACTTTTCATCATAGTGCTTTTACCAATGCATAAAATGCATGGAGAAGTCATTTCGAATGACTGGTCCTCAGTGTTGTGAGAACGATGACTGGTTAAAATTTTTGGTGGTTTCTTGTTCAGTCCATAGGCCTATATCATGTGGCAAACCAGTGAGCATGTGGCTCTATTAATATAGGAGATACCTGAAAACATATCACACTTTTCATCATAGTGCTTTTACCAATGCATAAAATGCATGGAGAAGTCATTTCGAATGACTGGTCCTCAGTGTTGTGAGAACGATGACTGGTTAAAATTTTTGGTGGTTTCTTGTTCAGTCCATAGGCCTACATCATGTGGCAAACCGGTGAGCATGTGGCTCTATTAGTATAGGAGATACCTGAAAACATATCACACTTTTCATCATAGTGCTTTTACCAATGCATAAAATGCATGGAGAAGTCATTTCGAATGACTGGTCCTCAGTGTTGTGAGAACGATGACTGGTTAAAATTTTTGGTGGTTTCTTGTTCAGTCCATAGGCCTACATCATGTGGCAAACCGGTGAGCATGTGGCTCTATTAGTATAGGAGATACCTGAAAACATATCACACTTTTCATCATAGTGCTTTTACCAATGCATAAAATGCATGGAGAAGTCATTTCGAATGACTGGTCCTCAGTGTTGTGAGAACGATGACTGGTTAAAATTTTTGGTGGTTTCTTGTTCAGTCCATAGGCCTACATCATGTGGCAAACCGGTGAAGCATGTGGCTCTATTTAGTATAGGAGATACCTGAAAACATATCACACTTCTCATCATAGTGCTTTTACCAATGCATAAAATGCATGGAGAAGTCATTTCGAATGACTGGTCCTCAGTGTTGTGAGAACGATGACTGGTTAAAATTTTTGGTGGTTTCTTGTTCAGTCCATAGGCCTACATCATGTGGCAAACCGGTGAGCATGTGGCTCTATTAGTATAGGAGATACCTGAAAACATATCACACTTTTCATCATAGTGCTTTTACCAATGCATAAAGTGCATGGAGAAGTCATTTCGAATGACTGGTCCTCAGTGTTGTGAGAACGATGACTGGTTAAAATTTTTGGTGGTTTCTTGTTCAGTCCATAGGCCTACATCATGTGGCAAACCGGTGAGCATGTGGCCTCTATTAGTATAGGAGATACCTGAAAACATATCACACTTTTCATCTTAGTGCTTTTACCAATGCATAAAATGCATGGAGAAGTCATTTCGAATGACTGGTCCTCAGTGTTGTGAGAACGATTGACTGGTTAAAATTTTTGGTGGTTTCTTGTTCAGTCCATAGGCATACATCATGTGGCAAACCGGTGAGCATGTGGCTCTATTAGTATAGGAGATACCTGAAAACATATCACACTTTTCATCATAGTGCTCTTTACCAATGCATAAAATGCATGGAGAAGTCATTTCGAATGACTGGTCCTCAGTGTTGTGAGAACGATGAATGGTTCAAATTTTGGTGGTTTCTTGTACAGTCCATAGGCCTACATCATGTGGCAAACCGGTGAGCATGTGGCTCTATTAGTATAGGAGATACCTGAAAACATATCACACTTTTCATCATAGTGCTTTTACCAATGCATAAAATGCATGGAGAAGTCATTTCGAATGACTGGTCCTCAGTGTTGTGAGAACGAGGACTGGTTAAAATTTTGGTGGTTTCTTGTTCAGTCCATAGGCCTACATCATGTGGCAAACCGGTGAGCATGTGGCCTCTATTAGTATAGGAGATACCTGAAAAACATATCACACTTTTCATCATAGTGCTTTTACCAATGCATAAAATGCATGGAGAAGTCATTTCGAATGACTGGTCCTCAGTGTTGTGAGAACGATGACTGGTTAAAATTTTTGGTGGTTTCTTGTTCAGTCCATAGGCTACATCATGTGGCAAACCGTGAGCATGTGGCTCTATTAGTATAGGAGATACCTGAAAACATATCACACTTTTCATCATAGTGCTTTTACCAATGCATAAAATGCATGGAGAAGTCATTTCGAATGACTGGTCCTCAGTGTTGTGAGAACGATGACTGGTTAAAATTTTTGGTGGTTTCTTGTTCAGTCCATAGGCCTACATCATGTGGCAAACCGGTGAGCATGTGGCTCTATTAGTATAGGAGATACCTGAAAACATATCACACTTTTCATCATAGTGCTTTTACCAATGCATAAAATGCATGGAGAAGTCATTTCGAATGACTGGTCCTCAGTGTTGTGAGAACGATGACTGGTTAAAATTTTTGGTGGTTTCTTGTTCAGTCCATAGGCCTACATCATGTGGCAAACCGGTGAGCATGTGGCTCTATTAGTATAGGAGATACCTGAAAACATATCACACTTTTCATCATAGTGCTTTTACCAATGCATAAAAGCATGGAGAAGTCATTTCGAATGACTGGTCCTCAGTGTTGTGAGAACGATGGACTGGTTAAAAATTTTTGGTGGTTTCTTGTTCAGTCCATAGGCCTACATATGTGGCAAACCGGTGAGCATGTGGCTCTATTAGTATAGGAGATACCTGAAAACATATCACACTTTTCATCATAGTGCTTTTACCAAGCATAAAATGCATGGAGAAGTCATTTCGAATGACTGGTCCTCAGTGTTGTGAGAACGATGACTGGTTAAAATTTTTGGTGGTTTCTTGTTCAGTCCATAGGCCTACATCATGTGGCAAACCGGTGAGCATGTGGCTCTATTAGTATAGGAGATACCTGAAAACATATCACACTTTTCATCATAGTGCTTTTACCAATGCATAAAATGCATGGAGAAGGTCATTTCGAATGACTGGTCCTCAGTGTTGTGAGAACGATGACTGGTTAAAATTTTTGGTGGTTTCTTGTTCAGTCCATAGGCCTACATAATGTGGCAAACCGGTGAGCATGTGGCTCTATTAGTATAGGAGATACCTGAAAACATATCACACTTTTCATCATAGTGCTTTTACCAATGCATAAAATGCATGGAGAAGTCATTTCGAATGACTGGTCCTCAGTGTTGTGAGAACGATGACTGGTTAAAATTTTTGGTGGTTTCTTGTTCAGTCCATAGGCCTACATCATGTGCAAATCCGGTGAGCATGTGGCTCTATTAGTATAGGAGATACCTGAAAACATATCACACTTTTCATCATAGTGCTTTTACCAATGCATAAAATGCATGGAGAAGTCATTTCGAATGACTGGTCCTCAGTGTTGTGAGAACGATGACTGGTTAAAATTTTTGGTGGTTTCTTGTTCAGTCCATAGGCCTACATCATGTGGCAAACCGGTGAGCATGTGGCTCTATTAGTATAGGAAAAACCTGAAAACATCACACTTTTCATCATAGTGCTTTTACCAATGCCATAAAATGCATGGAGAAGTCATTTCGAATGACTGGTCCTCAGTGTTGTGAGAACGATGACTGGTTAAAATTTTTGGTGGTTTCTTGTTCAGTCCATAGGCCTACATCATGTGGCAAACCGGTGAGCATGTGGCTCTATTAGTATAGGAGATACCTGAAAACATATAACACTTTTCATCATAGTGCTTTTACCAATGCATAAAATGCATGGAGAAGTCATTTCGAATGACTGGTCCTCAGTGTTGTGAGAACGATGACTGGTTAAAATTTTTGGTGGTTTCTTGTTCAGTCCATAGGCCTACATCATGTGGCAAACGGTGAGCATGTGGCTCTATTAGTATAGGAGATACCTGAAAACATATCACACTTTTCATCATAGTGCTTTTACCAATGCATAAAATGCATGGAGAAGTCATTTCGAATGACTGGTCCTCAGTGTTGTGAGAACGATGACTGGTTAAAATTTTTGGTGGTTTCTTGTTCAGTCCATAGGCCTACATCATGTGGCAAACCGGTGAGCATGTGGCTCTATTAGTATAGGAGATACCTGAAAACATATCACACTTTTCATCATAGTGCTTTTACCAATGCATAAAATGCATGGAGAAGTCATTTCGAATGACTGGTCCTCAGTGTTGTGAGAACGATGACTGGTTAAAATTTTTGGTGGTTTCTTGTTCAGTCCATAGACCTACATCATGTGGCAAACCAGTGAGCATGTGGCTCTATTAGTATAGGAGATACCTGAAAACATATCACACTTTTCATCATAGTGCTTTTACCAATGCATAAAATGCATGGAGAAGTCATTTCGAATGAACTGGTCCTCAGTGTTGTGAGAACGATGACTGGTTAAAATTTTGGTGGTTTCTTGTTCAGTCCATAGGCCTACATCATGTGGCAAACCGGTGACCATGTGGCTCTATTAGTATAGGAGATACCTGAAAAACATATCACACTTTTCATCATAGTGCTTTTACCAATGCATAAAATGCATGGAGGAGTCATTTCGAATGACTGGTCCTCAGTGTTGTGAGAACGATGACTGGTTAAAATTTTTGGTGGTTTCCTGTTCAGTCCATAGGCCTACATCATGTGGCAAAACCGGTGAGCATGTGGCTCTATTAGTATAGGAGATACCTGAAAACATATCACACTTTTCATCATAGTGCTTTTACCAATGAATAAAATGCATGGAGAAGTCATTTCGAATGACTGGTCCTCAGTGTTGTGAGAACGATGACTGGTTAAAATTTTTGGTGGTTTCTTGTCAGTCCATAGGCCTACATCATGTGGCAAACCGGTGAGCATGTGGCTCTATTAGTATAGGAGATACCTGAAAAACATATCACACTTTTCATCATAGTGCTTTTACCAATGCATAAAATGCATGGAGAAGTCATTTCGAATGACTGGTCCTCAGTGTTGTGAGAACGATGACTGGTTAAAATTTTTGGTGGTTCTTGTTCAGTCCATAGGCCTACATCATGTGCAAACCGGTGAGCATGTGGCTCTATTAGTATAGGAGATACCTGAAAACATATCACACTTTTCATCATAGTGCTTTTACCAATGCATAAAATGCATGGAGAAGTCATTTCGAATGACTGGTCCTCAGTGTTGTGAGAACGATGACTGGTTAAAATTTTTGGTGGTTTCTTGTTCAGTCCATAGGCCTACATCATGTGGCAAACCGGTGAGCATGTGGCTCTATAGTATAGGAGATACCTGAAAACATATCACACTTTTCATCATAGTGCTTTTACCAATGCATAAAATGCATTGAGAAGTCATTTCGAATGACTGGTCCTCAGTGTTGTGAGAACGATGACTGGTTAAAATTTTTGGTGGTTTCTTGTTCAGTCCATAGGCCTACATCATGTGGCACAACGGTGAGCATGTGGCTCTATTAGTATAGGAGATACCTGAAAACATATCACAACTTTTCATCATAGTGCTTTTACCAATGCATAAAATGCATGGAAGAAGTCATGCATTTTATGCATTGGTAAAAGCACTATGATGAAAAGTGTGATATGTTTTCAGGTATCTCCTATACTAATAGAGCCACATGCTCACCGTTGTGCCACATGATGTAGGCCTATGGACTGAACAAGAAACCACCAAAAATTTTAACCAGTCATCGTTCTCACAACACTGAGGACCAGTCATTCGAAATGACTTCTCAATGCATTTTATGCATTGGTAAAAGCACTATGATGAAAAGTGTGATATGTTTTCAGGTATCTCCTATACTAATAGAGCACATGCTCACCGGTTTGCCACATGATGTAGGCCTATTGACTGAACAAGAAACCACCAAAAATTTTAACCAGTCATCGTTCTCACAACACTGAGGACCAGTCATTCGAAATGACTTCTCCATGCATTTTATGCATTGGTAAAAGCACTATGATGAAAAGTGTGATATGTTTTCAGGTATCTCCTATACTAATAGAGCCACATGCTCACCGGTTTGGCCACATGATGTAGGCCTATGGACTGAACCAAGAAACCACCAAAAAATTTTAACCAGTCATCGTTCTCACAACACTGAGGACCAGTCATTCGAAATGACTTCTCCATGCATTTTATGCATTGGTAAAAGCACCTATGATGAAAAGTGTGATATGTTTTCAGGTATCTCCTATACTAATAGAGCCACATGCTCACCGGTTTGCCACATGATGTAGGCCTATGGACTGGACAAGAAACCACCAAAAATTTTAACCAGTCATCGTTCTCACAACACTGAGGACCAGTCATTCGAAATGACTTCTCCATGCATTTTATTCATTGGTAAAAGCACTATGATGAAAAGTGTGATATGTTTTCAGGTATCTCCTATACTAATAGAGCCCACATGCTCACCGGTTTGCCACATGATGTAGGCCTATGGACTGAACAGGAAACCACCAAAAATTTTAACCAGTCATCGTTCTCACAACACTGAGGACCAGTCATTCGAAATGACTCCTCCATGCATTTTATGCATTGGTAAAAGCACTATGATGAAAAGTGTGATATGTTTTCAGGTATCTCCTATACTAATAGAGCCACATGGTCACCGGTTTGCCACATGATGTAGGCCTATGGACTGAACAAGAAACCACACAAAAATTTTAACCAGTCATCGTTCTCACAACACTGAGGACCAGTCATTCGAAATGACTTCTCCATGCATTTTATGCATTGGTAAAAGCACTATGATGAAAAGTGTGATATGTTTTCAGGTATCTCCTATACTAATAGAGCCACATGCTCACTGGTTTGCCACATGATGTAGGTCTATGGACTGAACAAGAAACCACCAAAAATTTTAACCAGTCATCGTTCTCACAACACTGAGGACCAGTCATTCGAAATGACTTCTCCATGCATTTTATGCATTGGTAAAAGCACTATGATGAAAAGTGTGATATGTTTTCAGGTATCTCCTATACTAATAGAGCCACATGCTCACCGGTTTGCCACATGATGTAGGCCTATGGACTGAACAAGAAACCACCAAAATTTTAACCAGTCATCGTTCTCACAACACTGAGGACCAGTCATTCGAAATGACTTCTCCATGCATTTTATGCATTGGTAAAAGCCACTATGATGAAAAGTGTGATATGTTTTCAGGTATCTCCTATACTAATAGAGCCACATGCTCACCGGTTTGCCACATGATGTAGGCCTATGGACTGAACAAGAAACCACCAAAAATTTTAACCAGTCATCGTTCTCACAACACTGAGGACCAGTCATTCGAAATGACTTCTCCATGCATTTTATGCATTGGTAAAAGCACTATGATGAAAAGTGTTATATGTTTTCAGGTATCTCCTATACTAATAGAGCCACATGCTCACCGGTTTGCCACATGATGTAGGCCTATGGAACTGAACAAGAAACCACCAAAAATTTTAACCAGTCATCGTTCTCACAACACTGAGGACCAGTCATTCGAAATGACTTCTCCATGCATTTTATGCATTGGTAAAAGCACTATGATGAAAAGTGTGATGTTTTCAGGTTTTTCCCTATACTAATAGAGCCACATGCTCACCGGTTTGCCACATGATGTAGGCCTATGGAACTGAACAAGAAACCACCAAAAATTTTAACCAGTCATCGTTCTCACAACACTGAGGACCAGTCATTCGAAATGACTTCTCCATGCATTTTATGCATTGGTAAAAGCACTATGATGAAAAGTGTGATATGTTTTCAGGTATCTCCCTATACTAATAGAGCCACATGCTCACCGATTTGCCACATGATGTAGGCCTATGGACTGAACAAGAAACCACCAAAAATTTTAACCAGTCATCGTTCTCACAACACTGAGGACCAGTCATTCGAAATGACTTCTCCATGCATTTTATGCATTGGTAAAAGCACTATGATGAAAAGTGTGATATGTTTTCAGGTATCTCCTATACTAATAGAGCCACATGCTCACCGGTTTGCCACATTATGTAGGCCTATGGACTGAACAAGAAACCACCAAAAATTTTAACCAGTCATCGTTCTCACAACACTGAGGACCAGTCATTCGAAATGACTTCTCCATGCATTTTATGCATTGGTAAAAGCACTATGATGAAAAGTGTGATATGTTTTCAAGGTATCTCCTATACTAATAGAGCCACATGCCTCACCGGTTTGCCACATGATGTAGGCCTATGGACTGAACAAGAAACCACCAAAAATTTTAACCAGTCATCGTTCTCACAACACTGAGGACCAGTCATTCGAAATGACTTCTCCATGCATTTTATGCATTGGTAAAAGCACTATGATGAAAAGTGTGATATGTTTTCAGGTATCTCCTATACTAATAGAGCCACATGCTCACCGGTTTGCCACATGATGTAGGCCTATGGACTGAACAAGAAACCACCAAAAATTTTAACCAGTCATCGTTCTCACAACACTGAGGACCAGTCATTCGAAATGACTTCTCCATGCATTTTATGCATTGGTAAAAGCACTATGATGAAAAGTGTGATATGTTTTCAGGTATCTCCTATACTAATAGAGCCACATGCTCACCGGTTTGCCACATGATGTAGGCCTATGGACTGAACAAGAAACCACCAAAAATTTTAACCAGTCATCGTTCTCACAACACTGAGGACCAGTCATTCGAAATGACTTCTCCATGCATTTTATGCATTGGTAAAAGCACTATGATGAAAAGTGTGATATGTTTTCAGGTATCTCCTATACTAATAGAGCCACATGCTCACCGGTTTGCCACATGATGTAGGCCTATGGACTGAACAAGAAACCACCAAAAATTTTAACCAGTCATCGTTCTCACAACACTGAGGACCAGTCATTCGAAATGACTTCTCCATGCATTTTATGCATTGGTAAAAGCACTATGATGAAAAGTGTGATATGTTTTCAGGTATCTCCTATACTAATAGAGCCACATGCTCACCGGTTTGCCACATGATGTAGGCCTATGGACTGAACAAGAAACCACCAAAAATTTTAACCAGTCATCGTTCTCACAACACTGAGGACCAGTCATTCGAAATGACTTCTCCATGCATTTTATGCATTGGTAAAAGCACTATGATGAAAAGTGTGATATGTTTTCAGGTATCTCCTATACTAATAGAGCCACATGCTCACCGGTTTGCCACATGATGTAGGCCTATGGACTGAACAAGAAACCACCAAAAATTTTAACCAGTCATCGTTCTCACAACACTGAGGACCAGTCATTCGAAATGACTTCTCCATGCATTTTATGCATTGGTAAAAGCACTATGATGAAAAGTGTGATATGTTTTCAGGTATCTCCTATACTAATAGAGCCACATGCTCACCGGTTTGCCACATGATGTAGGCCTATGGACTGAACAAGAAACCACCAAAAATTTTAACCAGTCATCGTTCTCACAACACTGAGGACCAGTCATTCGAAATGACTTCTCCATGCATTTTATGCATTGGTAAAAGCACTATGATGAAAAGTGTGATATGTTTTCAGGTATCTCCTATACTAATAGAGCCACATGCTCACCGGTTTGCCACATGATGTAGGCCTATGGACTGAACAAGAAACCACCAAAAATTTTAACCAGTCATCGTTCTCACAACACTGAGGACCAGTCATTCGAAATGACTTCTCCATGCATTTTATGCATTGGTAAAAGCACTATGATGAAAAGTGTGATATGTTTTCAGGTATCTCCTATACTAATAGAGCCACATGCTCACCGGTTTGCCACATGATGTAGGCCTATGGACTGAACAAGAAACCACCAAAAATTTTAACCAGTCATCGTTCTCACAACACTGAGGACCAGTCATTCGAAATGACTTCTCCATGCATTTTATGCATTGGTAAAAGCACTATGATGAAAAGTGTGATATGTTTTCAGGTATCTCCTATACTAATAGAGCCACATGCTCACCGGTTTGCCACATGATGTAGGCCTATGGACTGAACAAGAAACCACCAAAAATTTTAACCAGTCATCGTTCTCACAACACTGAGGACCAGTCATTCGAAATGACTTCTCCATGCATTTTATGCATTGGTAAAAGCACTATGATGAAAAGTGTGATATGTTTTCAGGTATCTCCTATACTAATAGAGCCACATGCTCACCGGTTTGCCACATGATGTAGGCCTATGGACTGAACAAGAAACCACCAAAAATTTTAACCAGTCATCGTTCTCACAACACTGAGGACCAGTCATTCGAAATGACTTCTCCATGCATTTTATGCATTGGTAAAAGCACTATGATGAAAAGTGTGATATGTTTTCAGGTATCTCCTATACTAATAGAGCCACATGCTCACCGGTTTGCCACATGATGTAGGCCTATGGACTGAACAAGAAACCACCAAAAATTTTAACCAGTCATCGTTCTCACAACACTGAGGACCAGTCATTCGAAATGACTTCTCCATGCATTTTATGCATTGGTAAAAGCACTATGATGAAAAGTGTGATATGTTTTCAGGTATCTCCTATACTAATAGAGCCACATGCTCACCGGTTTGCCACATGATGTAGGCCTATGGACTGAACAAGAAACCACCAAAAATTTTAACCAGTCATCGTTCTCACAACACTGAGGACCAGTCATTCGAAATGACTTCTCCATGCATTTTATGCATTGGTAAAAGCACTATGATGAAAAGTGTGATATGTTTTCAGGTATCTCCTATACTAATAGAGCCACATGCTCACCGGTTTGCCACATGATGTAGGCCTATGGACTGAACAAGAAACCACCAAAAATTTTAACCAGTCATCGTTCTCACAACACTGAGGACCAGTCATTCGAAATGACTTCTCCATGCATTTTATGCATTGGTAAAAGCACTATGATGAAAAGTGTGATATGTTTTCAGGTATCTCCTATACTAATAGAGCCACATGCTCACCGGTTTGCCACATGATGTAGGCCTATGGACTGAACAAGAAACCACCAAAAATTTTAACCAGTCATCGTTCTCACAACACTGAGGACCAGTCATTCGAAATGACTTCTCCATGCATTTTATGCATTGGTAAAAGCACTATGATGAAAAGTGTGATATGTTTTCAGGTATCTCCTATACTAATAGAGCCACATGCTCACCGGTTTGCCACATGATGTAGGCCTATGGACTGAACAAGAAACCACCAAAAATTTTAACCAGTCATCGTTCTCACAACACTGAGGACCAGTCATTCGAAATGACTTCTCCATGCATTTTATGCATTGGTAAAAGCACTATGATGAAAAGTGTGATATGTTTTCAGGTATCTCCTATACTAATAGAGCCACATGCTCACCGGTTTGCCACATGATGTAGGCCTATGGACTGAACAAGAAACCACCAAAAATTTTAACCAGTCATCGTTCTCACAACACTGAGGACCAGTCATTCGAAATGACTTCTCCATGCATTTTATGCATTGGTAAAAGCACTATGATGAAAAGTGTGATATGTTTTCAGGTATCTCCTATACTAATAGAGCCACATGCTCACCGGTTTGCCACATGATGTAGGCCTATGGACTGAACAAGAAACCACCAAAAATTTTAACCAGTCATCGTTCTCACAACACTGAGGACCAGTCATTCGAAATGACTTCTCCATGCATTTTATGCATTGGTAAAAGCACTATGATGAAAAGTGTGATATGTTTTCAGGTATCTCCTATACTAATAGAGCCACATGCTCACCGGTTTGCCACATGATGTAGGCCTATGGACTGAACAAGAAACCACCAAAAATTTTAACCAGTCATCGTTCTCACAACACTGAGGACCAGTCATTCGAAATGACTTCTCCATGCATTTTATGCATTGGTAAAAGCACTATGATGAAAAGTGTGATATGTTTTCAGGTATCTCCTATACTAATAGAGCCACATGCTCACCGGTTTGCCACATGATGTAGGCCTATGGACTGAACAAGAAACCACCAAAAATTTTAACCAGTCATCGTTCTCACAACACTGAGGACCAGTCATTCGAAATGACTTCTCCATGCATTTTATGCATTGGTAAAAGCACTATGATGAAAAGTGTGATATGTTTTCAGGTATCTCCTATACTAATAGAGCCACATGCTCACCGGTTTGCCACATGATGTAGGCCTATGGACTGAACAAGAAACCACCAAAAATTTTAACCAGTCATCGTTCTCACAACACTGAGGACCAGTCATTCGAAATGACTTCTCCATGCATTTTATGCATTGGTAAAAGCACTATGATGAAAAGTGTGATATGTTTTCAGGTATCTCCTATACTAATAGAGCCACATGCTCACCGGTTTGCCACATGATGTAGGCCTATGGACTGAACAAGAAACCACCAAAAATTTTAACCAGTCATCGTTCTCACAACACTGAGGACCAGTCATTCGAAATGACTTCTCCATGCATTTTATGCATTGGTAAAAGCACTATGATGAAAAGTGTGATATGTTTTCAGGTATCTCCTATACTAATAGAGCCACATGCTCACCGGTTTGCCACATGATGTAGGCCTATGGACTGAACAAGAAACCACCAAAAATTTTAACCAGTCATCGTTCTCACAACACTGAGGACCAGTCATTCGAAATGACTTCTCCATGCATTTTATGCATTGGTAAAAGCACTATGATGAAAAGTGTGATATGTTTTCAGGTATCTCCTATACTAATAGAGCCACATGCTCACCGGTTTGCCACATGATGTAGGCCTATGGACTGAACAAGAAACCACCAAAAATTTTAACCAGTCATCGTTCTCACAACACTGAGGACCAGTCATTCGAAATGACTTCTCCATGCATTTTATGCATTGGTAAAAGCACTATGATGAAAAGTGTGATATGTTTTCAGGTATCTCCTATACTAATAGAGCCACATGCTCACCGGTTTGCCACATGATGTAGGCCTATGGACTGAACAAGAAACCACCAAAAATTTTAACCAGTCATCGTTCTCACAACACTGAGGACCAGTCATTCGAAATGACTTCTCCATGCATTTTATGCATTGGTAAAAGCACTATGATGAAAAGTGTGATATGTTTTCAGGTATCTCCTATACTAATAGAGCCACATGCTCACCGGTTTGCCACATGATGTAGGCCTATGGACTGAACAAGAAACCACCAAAAATTTTAACCAGTCATCGTTCTCACAACACTGAGGACCAGTCATTCGAAATGACTTCTCCATGCATTTTATGCATTGGTAAAAGCACTATGATGAAAAGTGTGATATGTTTTCAGGTATCTCCTATACTAATAGAGCCACATGCTCACCGGTTTGCCACATGATGTAGGCCTATGGACTGAACAAGAAACCACCAAAAATTTTAACCAGTCATCGTTCTCACAACACTGAGGACCAGTCATTCGAAATGACTTCTCCATGCATTTTATGCATTGGTAAAAGCACTATGATGAAAAGTGTGATATGTTTTCAGGTATCTCCTATACTAATAGAGCCACATGCTCACCGGTTTGCCACATGATGTAGGCCTATGGACTGAACAAGAAACCACCAAAAATTTTAACCAGTCATCGTTCTCACAACACTGAGGACCAGTCATTCGAAATGACTTCTCCATGCATTTTATGCATTGGTAAAAGCACTATGATGAAAAGTGTGATATGTTTTCAGGTATCTCCTATACTAATAGAGCCACATGCTCACCGGTTTGCCACATGATGTAGGCCTATGGACTGAACAAGAAACCACCAAAAATTTTAACCAGTCATCGTTCTCACAACACTGAGGACCAGTCATTCGAAATGACTTCTCCATGCATTTTATGCATTGGTAAAAGCACTATGATGAAAAGTGTGATATGTTTTCAGGTATCTCCTATACTAATAGAGCCACATGCTCACCGGTTTGCCACATGATGTAGGCCTATGGACTGAACAAGAAACCACCAAAAATTTTAACCAGTCATCGTTCTCACAACACTGAGGACCAGTCATTCGAAATGACTTCTCCATGCATTTTATGCATTGGTAAAAGCACTATGATGAAAAGTGTGATATGTTTTCAGGTATCTCCTATACTAATAGAGCCACATGCTCACCGGTTTGCCACATGATGTAGGCCTATGGACTGAACAAGAAACCACCAAAAATTTTAACCAGTCATCGTTCTCACAACACTGAGGACCAGTCATTCGAAATGACTTCTCCATGCATTTTATGCATTGGTAAAAGCACTATGATGAAAAGTGTGATATGTTTTCAGGTATCTCCTATACTAATAGAGCCACATGCTCACCGGTTTGCCACATGATGTAGGCCTATGGACTGAACAAGAAACCACCAAAAATTTTAACCAGTCATCGTTCTCACAACACTGAGGACCAGTCATTCGAAATGACTTCTCCATGCATTTTATGCATTGGTAAAAGCACTATGATGAAAAGTGTGATATGTTTTCAGGTATCTCCTATACTAATAGAGCCACATGCTCACCGGTTTGCCACATGATGTAGGCCTATGGACTGAACAAGAAACCACCAAAAATTTTAACCAGTCATCGTTCTCACAACACTGAGGACCAGTCATTCGAAATGACTTCTCCATGCATTTTATGCATTGGTAAAAGCACTATGATGAAAAGTGTGATATGTTTTCAGGTATCTCCTATACTAATAGAGCCACATGCTCACCGGTTTGCCACATGATGTAGGCCTATGGACTGAACAAGAAACCACCAAAAATTTTAACCAGTCATCGTTCTCACAACACTGAGGACCAGTCATTCGAAATGACTTCTCCATGCATTTTATGCATTGGTAAAAGCACTATGATGAAAAGTGTGATATGTTTTCAGGTATCTCCTATACTAATAGAGCCACATGCTCACCGGTTTGCCACATGATGTAGGCCTATGGACTGAACAAGAAACCACCAAAAATTTTAACCAGTCATCGTTCTCACAACACTGAGGACCAGTCATTCGAAATGACTTCTCCATGCATTTTATGCATTGGTAAAAGCACTATGATGAAAAGTGTGATATGTTTTCAGGTATCTCCTATACTAATAGAGCCACATGCTCACCGGTTTGCCACATGATGTAGGCCTATGGACTGAACAAGAAACCACCAAAAATTTTAACCAGTCATCGTTCTCACAACACTGAGGACCAGTCATTCGAAATGACTTCTCCATGCATTTTATGCATTGGTAAAAGCACTATGATGAAAAGTGTGATATGTTTTCAGGTATCTCCTATACTAATAGAGCCACATGCTCACCGGTTTGCCACATGATGTAGGCCTATGGACTGAACAAGAAACCACCAAAAATTTTAACCAGTCATCGTTCTCACAACACTGAGGACCAGTCATTCGAAATGACTTCTCCATGCATTTTATGCATTGGTAAAAGCACTATGATGAAAAGTGTGATATGTTTTCAGGTATCTCCTATACTAATAGAGCCACATGCTCACCGGTTTGCCACATGATGTAGGCCTATGGACTGAACAAGAAACCACCAAAAATTTTAACCAGTCATCGTTCTCACAACACTGAGGACCAGTCATTCGAAATGACTTCTCCATGCATTTTATGCATTGGTAAAAGCACTATGATGAAAAGTGTGATATGTTTTCAGGTATCTCCTATACTAATAGAGCCACATGCTCACCGGTTTGCCACATGATGTAGGCCTATGGACTGAACAAGAAACCACCAAAAATTTTAACCAGTCATCGTTCTCACAACACTGAGGACCAGTCATTCGAAATGACTTCTCCATGCATTTTATGCATTGGTAAAAGCACTATGATGAAAAGTGTGATATGTTTTCAGGTATCTCCTATACTAATAGAGCCACATGCTCACCGGTTTGCCACATGATGTAGGCCTATGGACTGAACAAGAAACCACCAAAAATTTTAACCAGTCATCGTTCTCACAACACTGAGGACCAGTCATTCGAAATGACTTCTCCATGCATTTTATGCATTGGTAAAAGCACTATGATGAAAAGTGTGATATGTTTTCAGGTATCTCCTATACTAATAGAGCCACATGCTCACCGGTTTGCCACATGATGTAGGCCTATGGACTGAACAAGAAACCACCAAAAATTTTAACCAGTCATCGTTCTCACAACACTGAGGACCAGTCATTCGAAATGACTTCTCCATGCATTTTATGCATTGGTAAAAGCACTATGATGAAAAGTGTGATATGTTTTCAGGTATCTCCTATACTAATAGAGCCACATGCTCACCGGTTTGCCACATGATGTAGGCCTATGGACTGAACAAGAAACCACCAAAAATTTTAACCAGTCATCGTTCTCACAACACTGAGGACCAGTCATTCGAAATGACTTCTCCATGCATTTTATGCATTGGTAAAAGCACTATGATGAAAAGTGTGATATGTTTTCAGGTATCTCCTATACTAATAGAGCCACATGCTCACCGGTTTGCCACATGATGTAGGCCTATGGACTGAACAAGAAACCACCAAAAATTTTAACCAGTCATCGTTCTCACAACACTGAGGACCAGTCATTCGAAATGACTTCTCCATGCATTTTATGCATTGGTAAAAGCACTATGATGAAAAGTGTGATATGTTTTCAGGTATCTCCTATACTAATAGAGCCACATGCTCACCGGTTTGCCACATGATGTAGGCCTATGGACTGAACAAGAAACCACCAAAAATTTTAACCAGTCATCGTTCTCACAACACTGAGGACCAGTCATTCGAAATGACTTCTCCATGCATTTTATGCATTGGTAAAAGCACTATGATGAAAAGTGTGATATGTTTTCAGGTATCTCCTATACTAATAGAGCCACATGCTCACCGGTTTGCCACATGATGTAGGCCTATGGACTGAACAAGAAACCACCAAAAATTTTAACCAGTCATCGTTCTCACAACACTGAGGACCAGTCATTCGAAATGACTTCTCCATGCATTTTATGCATTGGTAAAAGCACTATGATGAAAAGTGTGATATGTTTTCAGGTATCTCCTATACTAATAGAGCCACATGCTCACCGGTTTGCCACATGATGTAGGCCTATGGACTGAACAAGAAACCACCAAAAATTTTAACCAGTCATCGTTCTCACAACACTGAGGACCAGTCATTCGAAATGACTTCTCCATGCATTTTATGCATTGGTAAAAGCACTATGATGAAAAGTGTGATATGTTTTCAGGTATCTCCTATACTAATAGAGCCACATGCTCACCGGTTTGCCACATGATGTAGGCCTATGGACTGAACAAGAAACCACCAAAAATTTTAACCAGTCATCGTTCTCACAACACTGAGGACCAGTCATTCGAAATGACTTCTCCATGCATTTTATGCATTGGTAAAAGCACTATGATGAAAAGTGTGATATGTTTTCAGGTATCTCCTATACTAATAGAGCCACATGCTCACCGGTTTGCCACATGATGTAGGCCTATGGACTGAACAAGAAACCACCAAAAATTTTAACCAGTCATCGTTCTCACAACACTGAGGACCAGTCATTCGAAATGACTTCTCCATGCATTTTATGCATTGGTAAAAGCACTATGATGAAAAGTGTGATATGTTTTCAGGTATCTCCTATACTAATAGAGCCACATGCTCACCGGTTTGCCACATGATGTAGGCCTATGGACTGAACAAGAAACCACCAAAAATTTTAACCAGTCATCGTTCTCACAACACTGAGGACCAGTCATTCGAAATGACTTCTCCATGCATTTTATGCATTGGTAAAAGCACTATGATGAAAAGTGTGATATGTTTTCAGGTATCTCCTATACTAATAGAGCCACATGCTCACCGGTTTGCCACATGATGTAGGCCTATGGACTGAACAAGAAACCACCAAAAATTTTAACCAGTCATCGTTCTCACAACACTGAGGACCAGTCATTCGAAATGACTTCTCCATGCATTTTATGCATTGGTAAAAGCACTATGATGAAAAGTGTGATATGTTTTCAGGTATCTCCTATACTAATAGAGCCACATGCTCACCGGTTTGCCACATGATGTAGGCCTATGGACTGAACAAGAAACCACCAAAAATTTTAACCAGTCATCGTTCTCACAACACTGAGGACCAGTCATTCGAAATGACTTCTCCATGCATTTTATGCATTGGTAAAAGCACTATGATGAAAAGTGTGATATGTTTTCAGGTATCTCCTATACTAATAGAGCCACTCATGCTCACCGGTTTGCCACATGATGTAGGCCTATGGACTGAACAAGAAACCACCAAAAATTTTAACCAGTCATCGTTCTCACAACACTGAGGACCAGTCATTCGAAATGACTTCTCCATGCATTTTATGCATTGGTAAAAGCACTATGATGAAAAGTGTGATATGTTTTCAGGTATCTCCTATACTAATAGAGCCACATGCTCACCGGTTTGCCACATGATGTAGGCCTATGGACTGAACAAGAAACCACCAAAAATTTTAACCAGTCATCGTTCTCACAACACTGAGGACCAGTCATTCGAAATGACTTCTCCATGCATTTTATGCATTGGTAAAAGCACTATGATGAAAAAGTGTGATATGTTTTCAGGTATCTCCTATACTAATAGAGCCACATGCTCACCGGTTTGCCACATGATGTAGGCCTATGGACTGAACAAGAAACCACCAACAATTTTAACCAGTCATCGTTCTCACAACACTGAGGACCAGTCATTCGAAATGACTTCTCCATGCATTTTATGCATTGGTAAAAGCACTATGATGAAAAGTGTGATATGTTTTCAGGTATCTCCTATACTAATAGAGCCACATGCTCACCGGTTTGCCACATGATGTAGGCCTATGGACTGAACAAGAAACCACCAAAAATTTTAACCAGTCATCGTTCTCACAACACTGAGGACCAGTCATTCGAAATGACTTCTCCATGCATTTTATGCATTGGTAAAAGCACTATGATGAAAAGTGTGATATGTTTTCAGGTATCTCCTATACTAATAGAGCCACATGCTCACCGGTTTGCCACACGATGTAGGCCTATGGACTGAACAAGAAACCACCAAAAATTTTAACCAGTCATCGTTCTCACAACACTGAGGACCAGTCATTCGAAATGACTTCTCCATGCATTTTATGCATTGGTAAAAGCACTATGATGAAAAGTGTGATATGTTTTCAGGTATCTCCTATACTAATAGAGCCACATGCTCACCGGTTTGCCACATGATGTAGGCCTATGGACTGAACAAGAAACCACCAAAAATTTTAACCAGTCATCGTTCTCACAACACTGAGGACCAGTCATTCGAAATGACTTCCACCATGCATTTTATGCATTGGTAAAAGCACTATGATGAAAAATGTTTTCAGGTATCTCCTATACTAATAGAGGCCACATGCTCACCGGTTTGCCACATGATGTAGGCCTATGGACTGAACAAGAAACCACCAAAAATTTTAACCAGTCATCGTTCTCACAACACTGAGGACCAGTCATTCGAAATGACTTCTCCATGCATTTTATGCATTGGTAAAAGCACTGTGATGAAAACTGTGATATGTTTTCAGGTATCTCCTATACTAATAGAGCCACATGCTCACCGGTTTGCCACATGATGTAGGCCTATGGACTGAACAAGAAACCACCAAAAAATTTTAACCAGTCATTGTTTTCACAACACTGAGGACCAGTCATTCGAAATGACTTCTCCATGCATTTTATGCATTGGTAAAAGCACTATGATGAAAAGTGTGATATGTTTTCAGGTATCCCCTATACTAATAGAGCCACATGCTCACCGGTTTGCCACATGATGTAGGCCTATGGACTGAACAAGAAACCACCAAAAATTTTAACCAGTCATCGTTCTCACAACACTGAGGACCAGTCATTCGAAATGACTTCTCCATGCATTTTATGCATTGTAAAAGCACTATGATGAAAAGTGTGATATGTTTTCAGGTATCTCCTATACTAATAGAGCCACATGCTCACCGGTTTTGCCACATGATGTAGGCCTATGGACTGAACAAGAAACCACCAAAAATTTTAACCAGTCATCGTTCTCACAACACTGAGGACCAGTCATTCGAAATGACTTCTCCATGCATTTTATGCATTGGTAAAAGCACTATGATGAAAAGTGTGATATGTTTTCAGGTATCTCCTATACTAATAGAGCCACATGCTCACCGGTTTGCCACATGATGTAGGCCTATGGACTGAACAAGAAACCACCAAAAATTTTAACCAGTCATCGTTCTCACAACACTGAGGACCAGTCATTTGAAATGACTTCTCCATGCATTTTATGCATTGGTAAAAGCACTATGATGAAAAGTGTGATATGTTTTCAGGTATCTCCTATACTAATAGAGCCACATGCTCACCGGTTTGCCACATGATGTAGGCCTATGGACTGAACAAGAAACCACCAAAAATTTTAACCAGTCATCGTTCTCACAACACTGAGGACCAGTCATTCGAAATGACTTCTCCATGCATTTTATGCATTGGTAAAAGCACTATGATGAAAAGTGTGATATGTTTTCAGGTATCTCCTATACTAATAGAGCCACATGCTCACCGGTTTGCCACATGATGTAGGCCTATGGACTGAACAAGAAACCACCAAAAATTTTAACCAGTCATCGTTCTCACAACACTGAGGACCAGTCATTCGAAATGACTTCTCCATGCATTTTATGCATTGGTAAAAGCACTATGATGAAAAGTGTGATATGTTTTCAGGTATCTCCTATACTAATAGAGCCACATGCTCACCGGTTTGCCACACGATGTAGGGCCTATGGACTGAACAAGAAACCACCAAAAATTTTAACCAGTCATCGTTCTCACAACACTGAGGACCAGTCATTCGAAATGACTTCTCCATGCATTTTATGCATTGGTAAAAGCACTATGATGAAAAGTGTGATATGTTTTCAGGTATCTCCTATACTAATAGAGCCACATGCTCACCGGTTTGCCACATGATGTAGGCCTATGGACTGAACAAGAAACCACCAAAAATTTTAACCAGTCATCGTTCTCACAACACTGAGGACCAGTCATTCGAAATGACTTCTCCATGCATTTTATGCATTGGTAAAAGCACTATGATGAAAAGTGTGATATGTTTTCAGGTATCTCCTATACTAATAGAGCCACATGCTCACCGGTTTGCCACATGATGTAGGCCTATGGACTGAACAAGAAACCACCAAAAATTTTAACCAGTCATCGTTCTTACAACACTGAGGACCAGTCATTCGAAATGACTTCTCCATGCATTTTATGCATTGGTAAAAGCACTATGATGAAAAGTGTGATATGTTTTCAGGTATCTCCTATACTAATAGAGCCACATGCTCACCGGTTTGCCACATGATGTAGGCCTATGGACTGAACAAGAAACCACCAAAAATTTTAACCAGTCATCGTTCTCACAACACTGAGGACCAGTCATTCGAAATGACTTCTCCATGCATTTTATGCATTGGTAAAAGCACTATGATGAAAAGTGTGATATGTTTTCAGGTATCTCCTATACTAATAGAGCCACATGCTCACCGGTTTGCCACACGATGTAGGGCTATGGACTGAACAAGAAACCACCAAAAATTTTAACCAGTCATCGTTCTCACAACACTGAGGACCAGTCATTCGAAATGACTTCTCCATGCATTTTATGCATTGGTAAAAGCACTATGATGAAAAGTGTGATATGTTTTCAGGTATCTCCTATACTAATAGAGCCACATGCTCACCGGTTTGCCACATGATGTAGGCCTATGGACTGAACAAGAAACCACCAAAAATTTTAACCAGTCATCGTTCTCACAACACTGAGGACCAGTCATTCGAAATGACTTCTCCATGCATTTTATGCATTGGTAAAAGCACTATGATGAAAAGTGTGATATGTTTTCAGGTATCTCCTATACTAATAGAGCCACATGCTCACCGGTTTGCCACATGATGTAGGCCTATGGACTGAGCAAGAAACCACCAAAAATTTTAACCAGTCATCGTTCTCACAACACTGAGGACCAGTCATTCGAAATGACTTCTCCATGCATTTTATGCATTGGTAAAAGCACTATGATGAAAAGTGTGATATGTTTTCAGGTATCTCCTATACTAATAGAGCCACATGCTCACCGGTTTGCCACATGATGTAGGCCTAAGAACTGAGCAAGAAACCACCAAAAATTTTAACCAGTCATCGTTCTCACAACACTGAGGACCAGTCATTCGAAATGACTTCTCCATGCATTTTATGCATTGGTAAAAGCACTATGATGAAAAGTGTGATATGTTTTCATGTATCTCCTATACTAATAGAGCCACATGCTCACCGGTTTGCCACATGATGTAGGCCTATGGACTGAACAAGAAACCACCAAAAATTTTAACCAGTCATCGTTCTCACAACACTGAGGACCAGTCATTCGAAATGACTTCTCCATGCATTTTATGCATTGGTAAAAGCACTATGATGAAAAGTGTGATATGTTTTCAGGTATCTCCTATACTAATAGAGCCACATGCTCACCGGTTTGCCACATGATGTAGGCCTATGGACTGAACAAGAAACCACCAAAAATTTTAACCAGTCATCGTTCTCACAACACTGAGGACCAGTCATTCGAAATGACTTCTCCATGCATTTTATGCATTGGTAAAAGCACTATGATGAAAAGTGTGATATGTTTTCAGGTATCTCCTATACTAATAGAGCCACATGCTCACCGGTTTGCCACATGATGTAGGCCTATGGACTGAACAAGAAACCACCAAAAATTTTAACCAGTCATCGTTCTCACAACACTGAGGACCAGTCATTCGAAATGACTTCTCCATGCATTTTATGCATTGGTAAAAGCACTATGATGAAAAGTGTGATATGTTTTCAGGTATCTCCTATACTAATAGAGCCACATGCTCACCGGTTTGCCACATGATGTAGGCCTATGGACTGAGCAAGAAACCACCAAAAATTTTAACCAGTCATCGTTCTCACAACACTGAGGACCAGTCATTCGAAATGACTTCTCCATGCATTTTATGCATTGGTAAAAGCACTATGATGAAAAGTGTGATATGTTTTCAGGTATCTCCTATACTAATAGAGCCACATGCTCACCGGTTTGCCACATGATGTAGGCCTATGGACTGAACAAGAAACCACCAAAAATTTTAACCAGTCATCGTTCTCACAACACTGAGGACCAGTCATTCGAAATGACTTCTCCATGCATTTTATGCATTGGTAAAAGCACTATGATGAAAAGTGTGATATGTTTTCAGGTATCTCCTATACCAATAGAGCCACATGCTCACCGGTTTGCCACATGATGTAGGCCTATGGACTGAACAAGAAACCACCAAAAATTTTAACCAGTCATCGTTCTTACAACACTGAGAACCAGTCATTCGAAATGACTTCTCCATGCATTTTATGCATTGGTAAAAGCACTATGATGAAAAGTGTGATATGTTTTCAGGTATCTCCTATACTAATAGAGCCACATGCTCACCGGTTTGCCACACGATGTAGGGCTATGGACTGAACAAGAAACCACCAAAAATTTTAACCAGTCATCGTTCTCACAACACTGAGGACCAGTCATTCGAAATGACTTCTCCATGCATTTTATGCATTGGTAAAAGCACTATGATGAAAAGTGTGATATGTTTTCAGGTATCTCCTATACTAATAGAGCCACATGCTCACCGGTTTGCCACACGATGTAGGGCTATGGACTGAACAAGAAACCACCAAAAATTTTAACCAGTCATCGTTCTCACAACACTGAGGACCAGTCATTCGAAATGAATTCTCCATGCATTTTATGCATTGGTAAAAGCACCATGATGAAAAGTGTGATATGTTTTCAGGTATCTCCTATACTAATAGAGCCACATGCTCACCGGTTTGCCACATGATGTAGGCCTATGGACAGAACAAGAAACCACCAAAAATTTTAACCAGTCATCGTTCTCACAACACTGAGGACCAGTCATTCGAAATGACTTCTCCATGCATTTTATGCATTGGTAAAAGCACTATGATGAAAAGTGTGATATGTTTTCAGGTATCTCCTATACTAATAGAGCCACATGCTCACCGGTTTGCCACATGATGTAGGCCTATGGACTGAACAAGAAACCACCAAAAATTTTAACCAGTCATCGTTCTCACAACACTGAGGACCAGTCATTCGAAATGACTTCTCCATGCATTTTATGCATTGGTAAAAGCACTATGATGAAAAGTGTGATATGTTTTCAGGTATCTCCTATACTAATAGAGCCACATGCTCACCGGTTTGCCACATGATGTAGGCCTATGGACTGAACAAGAAACCACCAAAAATTTTAACCAGTGATCGTTCTCACAACACTGAGGACCAGTCATTCGAAATGACTTCTCCATGCATTTTATGCATTGGTAAAAGCACTATGATGAAAAGTGTGATATGTTTTCAGGTATCTCCTATACTAATAGAGCCACATGCTCACCGGTTTGCCACATGATGTAGGCCTATGGACTGAACAAGAAACCACCAAAAATTTTAACCAGTCATCGTTCTCACAACACTGAGGACCAGTCATTCGAAATGACTTCTCCATGCATTTTATGCATTGGTAAAAGCACTATGATGAAAAGTGTGATATGTTTTCAGGTATCTCCTATACTAATAGAGCCACATGCTCACCGGTTTGCCACATGATGTAGGCCTATGGACTGAACAAGAAACCACCAAAAATTTTAACCAGTCATCGTTCTCACAACACTGAGGACCAGTCATTTGAAATGACTTCTCCATGCATTTTATGCATTGGTAAAAGCACTATGATGAAAAGTGTGATATGTTTTCAGGTATCTCCTATACTAATAGAGCCACATGCTCACCGGTTTGCCACATGATGTAGGCCTATGGACTGAACAAGAAACCACCAAAAATTTTAACCAGTCATCGTTCTCACAACACTGAGGACCAGTCATTCGAAATGACTTCTCCATGCATTTTATGCATTGGTAAAAGCACTATGATGAAAAGTGTGATATGTTTTCAGGTATCTCCTATACTAATAGAGCCACATGCTCACCGGTTTGCCACATGATGTAGGCCTATGGACTGAACAAGAAACCACCAAAAATTTTAACCAGTCATCGTTCTCACAACACTGAGGACCAGTCATTCGAAATGACTTCTCCATGCATTTTATGCATTGGTAAAAGCACTATGATGAAAAGTGTGATATGTTTTCAGGTATCTCCTATACTAATAGAGCCACATGCTCACCGGTTTGCCACACGATGTAGGGCTATGGACTGAACAAGAAACCACCAAAAATTTTAACCAGTCATCGTTCTCACAACACTGAGGACCAGTCATTCGAAATGACTTCTCCATGCATTTTATGCATTGGTAAAAGCACTATGATGAAAAGTGTGATATGTTTTCAGGTATCTCCTATACTAATAGAGCCACATGCTCACCGGTTTGCCACACGATGTAGGGCTATGGACTGAACAAGAAACCACCAAAAATTTTAACCAGTCATCGTTCTCACAGCACTGAGGACCAGTCATTCGAAATGACTTCTCCATGCATTTTATGCATTGGTAAAAGCACTATGATGAAAAGTGTGATATGTTTTCAGGTATCTCCTATACTAATAGAGCCACATGCTCACCGGTTTGCCACATGATGTAGGCCTATGGACTGAACAAGAAACCACCAAAAATTTTAACCAGTCATCGTTCTCACAACACTGAGGACCAGTCATTCGAAATGACTTCTCCATGCATTTTATGCATTGGTAAAAGCACTATGATGAAAAGTGTGATATGTTTTCAGGTATCTCCTATACTAATAGAGCCACATGCTCACCGGTTTGCCACATGATGTAGGCCTATGGACTGAACAAGAAACCACCAAAAATTTTAACCAGTCATCGTTCTCACAACACTGAGGACCAGTCATTCGAAATGACTTCTCCATGCATTTTATGCATTGGTAAAAGCACTATGATGAAAAGTGTGATATGTTTTCAGGTATCTCCTATACTAATAGAGCCACATGCTCACCGGTTTGCCACATGATGTAGGCCTATGGACTGAACAAGAAACCACCAAAAATTTTAACCAGTCATCGTTCTCACAACACTGAGGACCAGTCATTCGAAATGACTTCTCCATGCATTTTATGCATTGGTAAAAGCACTATGATGAAAAGTGTGATATGTTTTCAGGTATCTCCTATACTAATAGAGCCACATGCTCACCGGTTTGCCACATGATGTAGGCCTATGGACTGAACAAGAAACCACCAAAAATTTTAACCAGTCATCGTTCTTACAACACTGAGGACCAGTCATTCGAAATGACTTCTCCATGCATTTTATGCATTGGTAAAAGCACTATGATGAAAAGTGTGATATGTTTTCAGGTATCTCCTATACTAATAGAGCCACATGCTCACCGGTTTGCCACACGATGTAGGGCTATGGACTGAACAAGAAACCACCAAAAATTTTAACCAGTCATCGTTCTCACAACACTGAGGACCAGTCATTCGAAATGACTTCTCCATGCATTTTATGCATTGGTAAAAGCACTATGATGAAAAGTGTGATATGTTTTCAGGTATCTCCTATACTAATAGAGCCACATGCTCACCGGTTTGCCACACGATGTAGGGCTATGGACTGAACAAGAAACCACCAAAAATTTTAACCAGTCATCGTTCTCACAACACTGAGGACCAGTCATTCGAAATGACTTCTCCATGCATTTTATGCATTGGTAAAAGCACCATGATGAAAAGTGTGATATGTTTTCAGGTATCTCCTATACTAATAGAGCCACATGCTCACCGGTTTGCCACATGATGTAGGCCTATGGACTGAACAAGAAACCACCAAAAATTTTAACCAGTCATCGTTCTCACAACACTGAGGACCAGTCATTCGAAATGACTTCTCCATGCATTTTATGCATTGGTAAAAGCACTATGATGAAAAGTGTGATATGTTTTCAGGTATCTCCTATACTAATAGAGCCACATGCTCACCGGTTTGCCACATGATGTAGGCCTATGGACTGAAGAAGAAACCACCAAAAATTTTAACCAGTCATCGTTCTCACAACACTGAGGACCAGTCATTCGAAATGACTTCTCTATGCATTTTATGCATTGGTAAAAGCACTATGATGAAAAGTGTGATATGTTTTCAGGTATCCCCTATACTAATAGAGCCACATGCTCACCGGTTTGCCACATGATGTAGGCCTATGGACTGAACAAGAAACCACCAAAAATTTTAACCAGTCATCGTTCTCACAACACTGAGGACCAGTCATTCGAAATGACTTCTCCATGCATTTTATGCATTGGTAAAAGCACTATGATGAAAAGTGTGATATGTTTTCAGGTATCTCCTATACTAATAGAGCCACATGCTCACCGGTTTGCCACACGATGTAGGCCTATGGGCTGAACAAGAAACCACCAAAAGTTTTAACCAGTCATCGTTCTCACAACACTGAGTTCCAGTCATTCGAAATGACTTCTCCATACATTTTATGCATTGGTAAAAGCACTATGATGAAAAGTGTGATATGTTTTCAGGTATCTCCTATACTAATAGAGCCACATGCTCACCGGTTTGCCACATGATGTAGGCCTATGGACTGAACAAGAAACCACCAAAAATTTTAACCAGTCATCGTTCTCACAACACTGAGGACCAGTCATTCGAAATGACTTCTCCATGCATTTTATGCATTGGTAAAAGCACTATGATGAAAAAAGTGATATGTTTTCAGGTATCTCCTATACTAATAAAGCCACATGCTCACCGGTTTGCCACATGATGTAGGCCTATGGACTGAACAAGAAACCACCAAAAATTTTAACCAGTCATCGTTCTCACAACACTGAGGACCAGTCATTCGAAATGACTTCTCCATGCATTTTATGCATTGGTAAAAGCACTATGATGAAAAGTGTGATATGTTTTCAGGTATCTCCTATACTAATAGAGCCACATGCTCACCGGTTTGCCACATGATGTAGGCCTATGGACTGAACAAGAAACCACCAAAAATTTTAACCAGTCATCGTTCTCACAACACTGAGGACCAGTCATTCGAAATGACTTCTCCATGCATTTTATGCATTGGTAAAAGCACTATGATGAAAAGTGTGATATGTTTTCAGGTATCTCCTATACTAATAGAGACACATGCTCACCGGTTTGCCACATGATGTAGGCCTATGGACTGAACAAGAAACCACCAAAAATTTTAACCAGTCATCGTTCTCACAACACTGAGGACCAGTCATTCGAAATGACTTCTCCATGCATTTTATGCATTGGTAAAAGCACTATGATGAAAAGTGTGATATGTTTTCAGGTATCTCCTATACTAATAGAGCCACATGCTCACCGGTTTGCCACATGATGTAGGCCTATGGACTGAACAAGAAACCACCAAAAATTTTAACCAGTCATCGTTCTCACAACACTGAGGACCAGTCATTCGAAATGACTTCTCCATGCATTTTATGCATTGGTAAAAGCACTATGATGAAAAGTGTGATATGTTTTCAGGTATCTCCTATACTAATAGAGCCACATGCTCACCGGTTTGCCACATGATGTAGGCCTATGGACTGAACAAGAAACCACCAAAAATTTTAACCAGTCATCGTTCTCACAACACTGAGGACCAGTCATTCGAAATGACTTCTCCATGCATTTTATGCATTGGTAAAAGCACTATGATGAAAAGTGTGATATGTTTTCAGGTATCTCCTATACTAATAGAGCCACATGCTCACCGGTTTGCCACATGATGTAGGCCTATGGACTGAACAAGAAACCACCAAAAATTTTAACCAGTCATCGTTCTCACAACACTGAGGACCAGTCATTCGAAATGACTTCTCCATGCATTTTATGCATTGGTAAAAGCACTATGATGAAAAGTGTGATATGTTTTCAGGTATCTCCTATACTAATAGAGCCACATGCTCACCGGTTTGCCACATGGTGTAGGCCTATGGACTGAACAAGAAACCACCAAAAATTTTAACCAGTCATCGTTCTCACAACACTGAGGACCAGTCATTCGAAATGACTTCTCCATGCATTTTATGCATTGGTAAAAGCACTATGATGAAAAGTGTGATATGTTTTCAGGTATCTCCTATACTAATAGAGCCACATGCTCACCGGTTTGCCACACGATGTAGGGCTATGGACTGAACAAGAAACCACCAAAAATTTTAACCAGTCATCGTTCTCACAACACTGAGGACCAGTCATTCGAAATGACTTCTCCATGCATTTTATGCATTGGTAAAAGCACTATGATGAAAAGTGTGATATGTTTTCAGGTATCTCCTATACTAATAGAGCCACATGCTCACCGGTTTGCCACACGATGTAGGGCTATGGACTGAACAAGAAACCACCAAAAATTTTAACCAGTCATCGTTCTCACAACACTGAGGACCAGTCATTCGAAATGACTTCTCCATGCATTTTATGCATTGGTAAAAGCACTATGATGAAAAGTGTGATATGTTTTCAGGTATCTCCTATACTAATAGAGCCACATGCTCACCGGTTTGCCACACGATGTAGGGCTATGGACTGAACAAGAAACCACCAAAAATTTTAACCAGTCATCGTTCTCACAACACTGAGGACCAGTCATTCGAAATGACTTCTCCATGCATTTTATGCATTGGTAAAAGCACCATGATGAAAAGTGTGATATGTTTTCAGGTATCTCCTATACTAATAGAGCCACATGCTCACCGGTTTGCCACATGATGTAGGCCTATGGACTGAACAAGAAACCACCAAAAATTTTAACCAGTCATCGTTCTCACAACACTGAGGACCAGTCATTCGAAATGACTTCTCCATGCATTTTATGCATTGGTAAAAGCACTATGATGAAAAGTGTGATATGTTTTCAGGTATCTCCTATACTAATAGAGCCACATGCTCACCGGTTTGCCACATGATGTAGGCCTATGGACTGAAGAAGAAACCACCAAAAATTTTAACCAGTCATCGTTCTCACAACACTGAGGACCAGTCATTCGAAATGACTTCTCTATGCATTTTATGCATTGGTAAAAGCACTATGATGAAAAGTGTGATATGTTTTCAGGTATCCCCTATACTAATAGAGCCACATGCTCACCGGTTTGCCACATGATGTAGGCCTATGGACTGAACAAGAAACCACCAAAAATTTTAACCAGTCATCGTTCTCACAACACTGAGGACCAGTCATTCGAAATGACTTCTCCATGCATTTTATGCATTGGTAAAAGCACTATGATGAAAAGTGTGATATGTTTTCAGGTATCTCCTATACTAATAGAGCCACATGCTCACCGGTTTGCCACACGATGTAGGCCTATGGGCTGAACAAGAAACCACCAAAAGTTTTAACCAGTCATCGTTCTCACAACACTGAGTTCCAGTTATTCGGAATGACTTCTCCATACATTTTATGCATTGGTAAAAGCACTATGATGAAAAGTGTGATATGTTTTCAGGTATCTCCTATACTAATAGAGCCACATGCTCACCGGTTTGCCACATGATGTAGGCCTATGGACTGAACAAGAAACCACCAAAAATTTTAACCAGTCATCGTTCTCACAACACTGAGGACCAGTCATTCGAAATGACTTCTCCATGCATTTTATGCATTGGTAAAAGCACTATGATGAAAAATGTGATATGTTTTCAGGTATCTCCTATACTAATAAAGCCACATGCTCACCGGTTTGCCACATGATGTAGGCCTATGGACTGAACAAGAAACCACCAAAAATTTTAACCAGTCATCGTTCTCACAACACTGAGGACCAGTCATTCGAAATGACTTCTCCATGCATTTTATGCATTGGTAAAAGCACTATGATGAAAAGTGTGATATGTTTTCAGGTATCTCCTATACTAATAGAGCCACATGCTCACCGGTTTGCCACATGATGTAGGCCTATGGACTGAACAAGAAACCACCAAAAATTTTAACCAGTCATCGTTCTCACAACACTGAGGACCAGTCATTCGAAATGACTTCTCCATGCATTTTATGCATTGGTAAAAGCACTATGATGAAAAGTGTGATATGTTTTCAGGTATCTCCTATACTAATAGAGACACATGCTCACCGGTTTGCCACATGATGTAGGCCTATGGACTGAACAAGAAACCACCAAAAATTTTAACCAGTCATCGTTCTCACAACACTGAGGACCAGTCATTCGAAATGACTTCTCCATGCATTTTATGCATTGGTAAAAGCACTATGATGAAAAGTGTGATATGTTTTCAGGTATCTCCTATACTAATAGAGCCACATGCTCACCGGTTTGCCACATGATGTAGGCCTATGGACTGAACAAGAAACCACCAAAAATTTTAACCAGTCATCGTTCTCACAACACTGAGGACCAGTCATTCGAAATGACTTCTCCATGCATTTTATGCATTGGTAAAAGCACTATGATGAAAAGTGTGATATGTTTTCAGGTATCTCCTATACTAATAGAGCCACATGCTCACCGGTTTGCCACATGATGTAGGCCTATGGACTGAACAAGAAACCACCAAAAATTTTAACCAGTCATCGTTCTCACAACACTGAGGACCAGTCATTCGAAATGACTTCTCCATGCATTTTATGCATTGGTAAAAGCACTATGATGAAAAGTGTGATATGTTTTCAGGTATCTCCTATACTAATAGAGCCACATGCTCACCGGTTTGCCACATGATGTAGGCCTATGGACTGAACAAGAAACTACCAAAAATTTTAACCAGTCATCGTTCTCACAACACTGAGGACCAGTCATTCGAAATGACTTCTCCATGCATTTTATGCATTGGTAAAAGCACTATGATGAAAAGTGTGATATGTTTTCAGGTATCTCCTATACTAATAGAGCCACATGCTCACCGGTTTGCCACATGATGTAGGCCTATGGACTGAACAAGAAACCACCAAAAATTTTAACCAGTCATCGTTCTCACAACACTGAGGACCAGTCATTCGAAATGACTTCTCCATGCATTTTATGCATTGGTAAAAGCACTATGATGAAAAGTGTGATATGTTTTCAGGTATCTCCTATACTAATAGAGCCACATGCTCACCGGTTTGCCACATGATGTAGGCCTATGGACTGAACAAGAAACCACCAAAAATTTTAACCAGTCATCGTTCTCACAACACTGAGGACCAGTCATTCGAAATGACTTCTCCATGCATTTTATGCATTGGTAAAAGCACTATGATGAAAAGTGTGATATGTTTTCAGGTATCTCCTATACTAATAGAGCCACATGGTCACCGGTTTGCCACATGGTGTAGGCCTATGGACTAAACAAGAAACCACCAAAAATTTTAACCAGTCATCGTTCTCACAACACTGAGGACCAGTCATTCGAAATGACTTCTCCATGCATTTTATGCATTGGTAAAAGCACTATGATGAAAAGTGTGATATGTTTTCAGGTATCTCCTATATTAATAGAGCCACATGCTCACCGGTTTGCCACATGATGTAGGCCTATGGACTGAACAAGAAACCACCAAAAATTTTAACCAGTCATCATTCTCACAACACTGAGGACCAGTCATTCGAAATGACTTCTCCATGCATTTTATGCATTGGTAAAAGCACTATGATGAAAAGTGTGATATGTTTTCAGGTATCTCCTATACTAATAGAGCCACATGCTCACCGGTTTGCCACATGATGTAGGCCTATGGACTGAACAAGAAACCACCAAAAATTTTAACCAGTCATCGTTCTCACAACACTGAGGACCAGTCATTCGAAATGACTTCTCCATGCATTTTATGCATTGGTAAAAGCACTATGATGAAAAGTGTGATATGTTTTCAGGTATCTCCTATACTAATAGAGCCACATGCTCACCGGTTTGCCACACGATGTAGGGCTATGGACTGAACAAGAAACCACCAAAAATTTTAACCAGTCATCGTTCTCACAACACTGAGGACCAGTCATTCGAAATGACTTCTCCATGCATTTTATGCATTGGTAAAAGCACTATGATGAAAAGTGTGAAATGTTTTCAGGTATCTCCTATACTAATAGAGCCACATGCTCACCGGTTTGCCACACGATGTAGGGCTATGGACTGAACAAGAAACCACCAAAAATTTTAACCAGTCATCGTTCTCACAGCACTGAGGACCAGTCATTCGAAATGACTTCTCCATGCATTTTATGCATTGGTAAAAGCACTATGATGAAAAGTGTGATATGTTTTCAGGTATCTCCTATACTAATAGAGCCACATGCTCACCGGTTTGCCACATGATGTAGGCCTATGGACTGAACAAGAAACCACCAAAAATTTTAACCAGTCATCGTTCTCACAACACTGAGGACCAGTCATTCGAAATGACTTCTCCATGCATTTTATGCATTGGTAAAAGCACTATGATGAAAAGTGTGATATGTTTTCAGGTATCTCCTATACTAATAGAGCCACATGCTCACCGGTTTGCCACATGATGTAGGCCTATGGACTGAACAAGAAACCACCAAAAATTTTAACCAGTCATCGTTCTCACAACACTGAGGACCAGTCATTCGAAATGACTTCTCCATGCATTTTATGCATTGGTAAAAGCACTATGATGAAAAGTGTGATATGTTTTCAGGTATCTCCTATACTAATAGAGCCACATGCTCACCGGTTTGCCACATGATGTAGGCCTATGGACTGAACAAGAAACCACCAAAAATTTTAACCAGTCATCGTTCTCACAACACTGAGGACCAGTCATTCGAAATGACTTCTCCATGCATTTTATGCATTGGTAAAAGCACTATGATGAAAAGTGTGATATGTTTTCAGGTATCTCCTATACTAATAGAGCCACATGCTCACCGGTTTGCCACATGATGTAGGCCTATGGACTGAACAAGAAACCATCAAAAATTTTAACCAGTCATCGTTCTTACAACACTGAGGACCAGTCATTCGAAATGACTTCTCCATGCATTTTATGCATTGGTAAAAGCACTATGATGAAAAGTGTGATATGTTTTCAGGTATCTCCTATACTAATAGAGCCACATGCTCACCGGTTTGCCACACGATGTAGGGCTATGGACTGAACAAGAAACCACCAAAAATTTTAACCAGTCATCGTTCTCACAACACTGAGGACCAGTCATTCGAAATGACTTCTCCATGCATTTTATGCATTGGTAAAAGCACTATGATGAAAAGTGTGATATGTTTTCAGGTATCTCCTATACTAATAGAGCCACATGCTCACCGGTTTGCCACACGATGTAGGGCTATGGACTGAACAAGAAACCACCAAAAATTTTAACCAGTCATCGTTCTCACAACACTGAGGACCAGTCATTCGAAATGACGTCTCCATGCATTTTATGCATTGGTAAAAGCACTATGATGAAAAGTGTGATATGTTTTCAGGTATCTCCTATACTAATAGAGCCACATGCTCACCGGTTTGCCACATGATGTAGGCCTATGGACTGAAGAAGAAACCACCAAAAATTTTTTTTTTTTTTTTCAAAATAATTTTTATTGGATTTTAACAATTATATTTAACCGGGAAGGGTAAACTAGGGAGGGGAGGAAGGGAGGGAAGGGACACGAGACCAGGGAAGGACCCCTATACAATAGGGGAGACAAGCAGACATTAGTTCAGTAGAATTAAACATGGTAGCTGTATCATAAGAGAACCACTTAAGAGTAGGTTAGATGAAATATGCATAGACAAGAATAGTATATGTATCTCTCTAAACTATGTAATAACAGATGAATATATCAACTTTAAAGGAGCAGTAGGATACGGGTTAACTAAAAATAGTGTAGGCCAGCGGCTGAGATTATGTATAAAGCTGCATAATAAAATAAGTAGCCTCACTTAATCAATATTGCAAAAATTTAGTAACCAGAATTAGCGTAACTGATGGGAAAAAATGACAGCCTGTCAAGGTAGGACCATCGATAATGGTCCAATACTAATTGGGCAACAAGATCGGTTCAATCACATGTTGTGACCTGGACTATACAAAGAGAAGAGAAACATTCAGGAGTTAATTTTGGTTTTGGAAGTAGGGTCAGAAGAAGATCCGGGATGTCCTATACCCGCACGATCTAGGAAGTTCATCGCCTCTGCTGGAGAAGTAAAAGTACGCCATTTTGCCGCGAAGAGGAATCTCAGGTTAGAGAACTGGTGCCAGTTATATTGCATTCCAGCCTGGTGCAGTCTATTGGTGGCGAGCTGAAACATTTTACGTTTTTGCATAGTGTCCTTGCACAGATCCCTGTACAATGTCAAGTGTCCATAGTGAGACGAGAGGAACCTTGGCTCCCTTGCGGCGACGAGCAACGAGTCTCTAAGCCAATTGGGGTATAGTGAGACGATAACATCCGCGGCAGTATTAGGCGGGAGAAAGGGAGGTCTCCGTATCCTGAATGCTTTTACGATTAGGTTTTTACCTTTAGTTTCAGGGAGCATGTAAGATATCATAGAGGAAATATATTTTTCTAGCTGGGATTTCCCCACCGATTCCGGGATACCGCGGACTTTCAAGTTGTTTTTTCTTTTGTAATTTTCAAAATCAGTTAATTTGGCTCTGAAGGAGTCTATATCGTTTTTTAGATTGACCAGGGGATCTGGACGTGCAGGCTCGCCCTCCGCATTATTGCAAGACGCCAACCCTTGGTGTTTGCTTGGAGAGTAGGATTTATTCGGGATGTTAGGGGAATCATCAGAGGTCGTGTTGGCGATAGAGAATGGGGCACCGCCAAAATGCGAGAAAACTTCTCTGAATAGTTTTTTGAATATTTTTTCAGATAACCTAGTTCCTTTTAGCTCCATAGATGACAAAAGAGCCCTACACAGGTTGACCATGAATTTCATAGAGGGATACTCGTCAGAGGCCACAATTTTATCAATTGGGGAATAATTAGGGACCTCAGTACAAGGCTGCTCCTGCTCCATGTCGCTCACATATGAGGTTTTTGATGTGTCATCTGAGCCACTTAAGTCCTCCATATCGCTGGACTCCTCTGAGCACCCCTCTAAATCTGTTAACCCCTCATTGTCACAGTCATCCATAAGATCTTTATAATCACGTTCGGAGGAAGCTGAAGACGCTGTGTGACTGATTGATTGCGCCTCCCTCCCCACCAAAGATGTCATAGAGAGGTCAGGGGTCAAGTAAGGGTTATCAAAAATAGACTGTTCTTTAAGTTTTTCTTCAAGCCCAATGGCGAAAGATTTAATAAGTGATTTGGGCAGCAAAGCAGCATGTTCAGCCATTTTACCAAATGAGGTGTATTCCTTATCATATAGGCACTCATTGGTGGTGTTCATTTGGTTACTCGATTTTATTTCTAATGCCTCCTTCCTATCAAAAGTCCGTAGTGGGGGTGAGAGGGAGCCACAACCAAGGCTGAGTCCCTGCTGTGAATATGGCTCCGCCCCATCTCTCACAAACCTGCCCCCTCTTTGATTATCTCTCTCAGTCTCACCTTTAACAGCGTTGCTTTTATTGGGGATCAACCTCCCCCCCCTACTCTGGGGGGGCGATCGCTTCCCCAAGCACTCTCCCTCGAAAGCCAATGCGGCAGGCGAGACCCGCCGCTTCTCTGTATATTCGCTGTCCCCTGCTGCAGCTCCCGGCGTCTGGCATCTCCTGTCACTTCCGGGTACGAACTCCTTCGCATCGTACCTCAATGAGCTGCGCTGCGTCGGCGGGATCACTCCGCCGCCGGTCTGTCGCTCCGTCCCGTTCTCCGCTCCTGGCTCCCATAGCGACGCGGTGGCTTGCGTCGCTGATATGGATCCACGGCTCCCTCTCCTCTCCTCACCGCCCGGCGTCTCTGATTTGCCCGGCGCCGCTGGTTTGACAGGCGTCGGGATCCCCGAAGCCGGCACCTCTGCGCCGTCCAGCGTATCCCTCCGCCGCGTCGCTGCATTGTAAGTCTCAGCGGTCCCTCTGCCTCCCACCGATGTACCTGCAGTCTTTGTCAGAGTTGGTGCAGGGGCAGGGGACCTCGGAGCTGCAGTCTGGGTGATTTTCTGTGCACTTTGGTGCCGCAGGACCGCTGGTTTTCGGCTGTTAGTTCCACTGCTTAGGCTCCCGGGACTTCTTTCTTTCCCACCAGGGGGAAGCCTGCTGCTGCCGCCATTGTTTTTCTCCCGGGTACTTCTCTGCCCAAATGAGGGAGAATTCTTAGGTGTGCCAGCGATTTTCCTCTTCCCTCTTGATCCTGGCATGTTTATAGGTGTTGAGGAATAGAATAGTCCAGATATATGTAGGCTAAATTAGTAGCAATTAAGGGATTAGCAGGAGCCCTGCACAGGCACGTCCACTCCTGTCCCTTGGCAAACCACGCCCCCCGAAACCACCAAAAATTTTAACCAGTCATCGTTCTCACAACACTGAGGACCAGTCATTCGAAATGACTTCTCTATGCATTTTATGCATTGGTAAAAGCACTATGATGAAAAGTGTGATATGTTTTCAGGTATCCCCTATACTAATAGAGCCACATGCTCACCGGTTTGCCACATGATGTAGGCCTATGGACTGAACAAGAAACCACCAAAAATTTTAACCAGTCATCGTTCTCACAACACTGAGGACCAGTCATTCGAAATGACTTCTCCATGCATTTTATGCATTGGTAAAAGCACTATGATGAAAAGTGTGATATGTTTTCAGGTATCTCCTATACTAATAGAGCCACATGCTCACCGGTTTGCCACACGATGTAGGCCTATGGGCTGAACAAGAAACCACCAAAAGTTTTAACCAGTCATCGTTCTCACAACACTGAGTTCCAGTCATTCGAAATGACTTCTCCATACATTTTATGCATTGGTAAAAGCACTATGATGAAAAGTGTGATATGTTTTCAGGTATCTCCTATACTAATAGAGCCACATGCTCACCGGTTTGCCACATGATGTAGGCCTATGGACTGAACAAGAAACCACCAAAAATTTTAACCAGTCATCGTTCTCACAACACTGAGGACCAGTCATTCGAAATGACTTCTCCATGCATTTTATGCATTGGTAAAAGCACTATGATGAAAAATGTGATATGTTTTCAGGTATCTCCTATACTAATAAAGCCACATGCTCACCGGTTTGCCACATGATGTAGGCCTATGGACTGAACAAGAAACCACCAAAAATTTTAACCAGTCATCGTTCTCACAACACTGAGGACCAGTCATTCGAAATGACTTCTCCATGCATTTTATGCATTGGTAAAAGCACTATGATGAAAAGTGTGATATGTTTTCAGGTATCTCCTATACTAATAGAGCCACATGCTCACCGGTTTGCCACATGATGTAGGCCTATGGACTGAACAAGAAACCACCAAAAATTTTAACCAGTCATCGTTCTCACAACACTGAGGACCAGTCATTCGAAATGACTTCTCCATGCATTTTATGCATTGGTAAAAGCACTATGATGAAAAGTGTGATATGTTTTCAGGTATCTCCTATACTAATAGAGACACATGCTCACCGGTTTGCCACATGATGTAGGCCTATGGACTGAACAAGAAACCACCAAAAATTTTAACCAGTCATCGTTCTCACAACACTGAGGACCAGTCATTCGAAATGACTTCTCCATGCATTTTATGCATTGGTAAAAGCACTATGATGAAAAGTGTGATATGTTTTCAGGTATCTCCTATACTAATAGAGCCACATGCTCACCGGTTTGCCACATGATGTAGGCCTATGGACTGAACAAGAAACCACCAAAAATTTTAACCAGTCATCGTTCTCACAACACTGAGGACCAGTCATTCGAAATGACTTCTCCATGCATTTTATGCATTGGTAAAAGCACTATGATGAAAAGTGTGATATGTTTTCAGGTATCTCCTATACTAATAGAGCCACATGCTCACCGGTTTGCCACATGATGTAGGCCTATGGACTGAACAAGAAACCACCAAAAATTTTAACCAGTCATCGTTCTCACAACACTGAGGACCAGTCATTCGAAATGACTTCTCCATGCATTTTATGCATTGGTAAAAGCACTATGATGAAAAGTGTGATATGTTTTCAGGTATCTCCTATACTAATAGAGCCACATGCTCACCGGTTTGCCACATGATGTAGGCCTATGGACTGAACAAGAAACTACCAAAAATTTTAACCAGTCATCGTTCTCACAACACTGAGGACCAGTCATTCGAAATGACTTCTCCATGCATTTTATGCATTGGTAAAAGCACTATGATGAAAAGTGTGATATGTTTTCAGGTATCTCCTATACTAATAGAGCCACATGCTCACCGGTTTGCCACATGATGTAGGCCTATGGACTGAACAAGAAACCACCAAAAATTTTAACCAGTCATCGTTCTCACAACACTGAGGACCAGTCATTCGAAATGACTTCTCCATGCATTTTATGCATTGGTAAAAGCACTATGATGAAAAGTGTGATATGTTTTCAGGTATCTCCTATACTAATAGAGCCACATGCTCACCGGTTTGCCACATGATGTAGGCCTATGGACTGAACAAGAAACCACCAAAAATTTTAACCAGTCATCGTTCTCACAACACTGAGGACCAGTCATTCGAAATGACTTCTCCATGCATTTTATGCATTGGTAAAAGCACTATGATGAAAAGTGTGATATGTTTTCAGGTATCTCCTATACTAATAGAGCCACATGGTCACCGGTTTGCCACATGGTGTAGGCCTATGGACTGAACAAGAAACCACCAAAAATTTTAACCAGTCATCGTTCTCACAACACTGAGGACCAGTCATTCGAAATGACTTCTCCATGCATTTTATGCATTGGTAAAAGCACTATGATGAAAAGTGTGATATGTTTTCAGGTATCTCCTATACTAATAGAGCCACATGCTCACCGGTTTGCCACATGATGTAGGCCTATGGACTGAACAAGAAACCACCAAAAATTTTAACCAGTCATCATTCTCACAACACTGAGGACCAGTCATTCGAAATGACTTCTCCATGCATTTTATGCATTGGTAAAAGCACTATGATGAAAAGTGTGATATGTTTTCAGGTATCTCCTATACTAATAGAGCCACATGCTCACCGGTTTGCCACATGATGTAGGCCTATGGACTGAACAAGAAACCACCAAAAATTTTAACCAGTCATCGTTCTCACAACACTGAGGACAGTCATTCGAAATGACTTCTCCATGCATTTTATGCATTGGTAAAAGCACTATGATGAAAAGTGTGATATGTTTTCAGGTATCTCCTATACTAATAGAGCCACATGCTCACCGGTTTGCCACATGATGTAGGCCTGTGGACTGAACAAGAAACCACCAAAAATTTTAACCAGTCATCGTTCTCACAACACTGAGGACCAGTCATTCGAAATGACTTCTCCATGCATTTTATGCATTGGTAAAAGCACTATGATGAAAAGTGTGATATGTTTTCAGGTATCTCCTATACTAATAGAGCCACATGCTCACCGTTTTGCCACATGATGTAGGCCTATGGACTGAACAAGAAACCACCAAAAATTTTAACCAGTCATCGTTCTCACAACACTGAGGACCAGTCATTCGAAATGACTTCTCCATGCATTTTATGCATTGGTAAAAGCACTATGATGAAAAGTGTGATATGTTTTCAGGTATCTCCTATACTAATAGAGCCACATGCTCACCGGTTTGCCACATGATGTAGGCCTATGGACTGAACAAGAAACCACCAAAAATTTAAACCAGTCATCGTTCTCACAACACTGAGGACCAGTCATTCGAAATGACTTCTCCATGCATTTTATGCATTGGTAAAAGCACTATGATGAAAAGTGTGATATGTTTTCAGGTATCTCCTATACTAATAGAGCCACATGCTCACCGGTTTGCCACATGATGTAGGCCTATGGACTGAACAAGAAACCACCAAAAATTTTAACCAGTCATCGTTCTCACAACACTGAGGACCAGTCATTCAAAATGACTTCTCCATGCATTTTATGCATTGGTAAAAGCACTATGATGAAAAGTGTGATATGTTTTCAGGTATCTCCTATACTAATAGAGCCACATGCTCACCGGTTTGCCACACGATGTAGGCCTATGGACTGAACAAGAAACCACCAAAAATTTTAACCAGTCATCGTTCTCACAACACTGAGGACCAGTCATTCGAAATGACTTCTCCATGCATTTTATGCATTGGTAAAAGCACTATGATGAAAAGTGTGATATGTTTTCAGGTATCTCCTATACTAATAGAGCCACATGCTCACCGGTTTGCCACATGATGTAGGCCTATGGACTGAACAAGAAACCACCAAAAATTTTAACCAGTCATCGTTCTCACAACACTGAGGACCAGTCATTCGAAATGACTTCCCCATGCATTTTATGCATTGGTAAAAGCACTATGATGAAAAATGTTTTCAGGTATCTCCTATACTAATAGAGCCACATGCTCACCGGTTTGCCACATGATGTAGGCCTATGGACTGAACAAGAAACCACCAAAAATTTTAACCAGTCATCGTTCTCACAACACTGAGGACCAGTCATTCGAAATGACTTCTCCATGCATTTTATGCATTGGTAAAAGCACTATGATGAAAAGTGTGATATGTTTTCAGGTATCTCCTATACTAATAGAGCCACATGCTCACCGGTTTGCCACATGATGTAGGCCTATGGACTGAACAAGAAACCACCAAAAATTTTAACCAGTCATCGTTCTCACAACACTGAGGACCAGTCATTCGAAATGACTTCTCCATGCATTTTATGCATTGGTAAAAGCACTATGATGAAAAGTGTGATATGTTTTCAGGTATCTCCTATACTAATAGAGCCACATGCTCACCGGTTTGCCACATGATGTAGGCCTATGGACTGAACAAGAAACCACCAAAAATTTTAACCAGTCATCGTTCTCACAACACTGAGGACCAGTCATTCGAAATGACTTCTCCATGCATTTTATGCATTGGTAAAAGCACTATGATGAAAAGTGTGATATGTTTTCAGGTATCTCCTATACTAATAGAGCCACATGCTCACCGGTTTGCCACATGATGTAGGCCTATGGACTGAACAAGAAACCACCAAAAATTTTAACCAGTCATCGTTCTCACAACACTGAGGACCAGTCATTCGAAATGACTTCTCCATGCATTTTATGCATTGGTAAAAGCACTATGATGAAAAGTGTGATGTGTTTTCAGGTATCTCCTATACTAATAGAGCCACATGCTCACCGGTTTGCCACATGATGTAGGCCTATGGACTGAACAAGAAACCACCAAAAATTTTAACCAGTCATCGTTCTCACAACACTGAGGACCAGTCATTCGAAATTACTTCTCCATGCATTTTATGCATTGGTAAAAGCACTATGATGAAAAGTGTGATATGTTTTCAGATATCTCCTATACTAATAGAGCCACATGCTCACCGGTTTGCCACATGATGTAGGCCTATGGACTGAACAAGAAACCAACAAAAATTTTAACCAGTCATCGTTCTCACAACACTGAGGACCAGTCATTCGAAATGACTTCTCCATGCATTTTATGCATTGGTAAAAGCACTATGATGAAAAGTGTGATATGTTTTCAGGTATCTCCTATACTAATAGAGCCACATGCTCACCGGTTTGCCACATGATGTAGGCCTATGGACTGAAGAAGAAACCACCAAAAATGTTAACCAGTCATCGTTCTCACAACACTGAGGACCAGTCATTCGAAATGACTTCTCCATGCATTTTATGCATTGGTAAAAGCACTATGATGAAAAGTGTGATATGTTTTCAGGTATCTCCTATACTAATAGAGCCACATGCTCACCGGTTTGCCACATGATGTAGGCCTATGGACTGAACAAGAAACCACCAAAAATTTTAACCAGTCATCGTTCTCACAACACTGAGGACCAGTCATTCGAAATGACTTCTCCATGCATTTTATGCATTGGTAAAAGCACTATGATGAAAAGTGTGATATGTTTTCAGGTATCTCCTATACTAATAGAGCCACATGCTCACCGGTTTGCCACATGATGTAGGCCTATGGACTGAACAAGAAACCACCAAAAATTTTAACCAGTCATCGTTCTCACAACACTGAGGACCAGTCATTCGAAATGACTTCTCCATGCATTTTATGCATTGGTAAAAGCACTATGATGAAAAGTGTGATATGTTTTCAGGTATCTCCTATACTAATAGAGCCACATGCTCACCGGTTTGCCACATGATGTAGGCCTATGGACTGAACAAGAAACCACCAAAAATTTTAACCAGTCATCGTTCTCACAACACTGAGGACCAGTCATTCGAAATGACTTCTCCATGCATTTTATGCATTGGTAAAAGCACTATGATGAAAAGTGTGATATGTTTTCAGGTATCTCCTATACTAATAGAGCCACATGCTCACCGGTTTGCCACATGATGTAGGCCTATGGACTGAACAAGAAACCACCAAAAATTTTAACCAGTCATCGTTCTCACAACACTGAGGACCAGTCATTCAAAATGACTTCTCCATGCATTTTATGCATTGGTAAAAGCACTATGATGAAAAGTGTGATATGTTTTCAGGTATCTCCTATACTAATAGAGCCACATGCTCACCGGTTTGCCACACGATGTAGGCCTATGGACTGAACAAGAAACCACCAAAAATTTTAACCAGTCATCGTTCTCACAACACTGAGGACCAGTCATTCGAAATGACTTCTCCATGCATTTTATGCATTGGTAAAAGCACTATGATGAAAAGTGTGATATGTTTTCAGGTATCTCCTATACTAATAGAGCCACATGCTCACCGGTTTGCAACATGATGTAGGCCTATGGACTGAACAAGAAACCACCAAAAATTTTAACCAGTCATCGTTCTCACAACACTGAGGACCAGTCATTCGAAATGACTTCTCCATGCATTTTATGCATTGGTAAAAGCACTATGATGAAAAGTGTGATATGTTTTCAGGTATCTCCTATACTAATAGAGCCACATGCTCACCGGTTTGCCACATGATGTAGGCCTATGGACTGAACAAGAAACCACCAAAAATTTTAACCAGTCATCGTTCTTACAACACTGAGGACCAGTCATTCGAAATGACTTCTCCATGCATTTTATGCATTGGTAAAAGCACTATGATGAAAAGTGTGATATGTTTTCAGGTATCTCCTATACTAATAGAGCCACATGCTCACCGGTTTGCCACATGATGTAGGCCTATGGACTGAACAAGAAACCACCAAAAATTTTAACCAGTCATCGTTCTCACAACACTGAGGACCAGTCATTCGAAATGACTTCTCCATGCATTTTATGCATTGGTAAAAGCACTATGATGAAAAGTGTGATATGTTTTCAGGTATCTCCTATACTAATAGAGCCACATGCTCACCGGTTTGCCACATGATGTAGGCCTATGGACTGAACAAGAAACCACCAAAAATTTTAACCAGTCATCGTTCTCACAACACTGAGGACCAGTCATTCAAAATGACTTCTCCATGCATTTTATGCATTGGTAAAAGCACTATGATGAAAAGTGTGATATGTTTTCAGGTATCTCCTATACTAATAGAGCCACATGCTCACCGGTTTGCCACACGATGTAGGCCTATGGACTGAACAAGAAACCACCAAAAATTTTAACCAGTCATCGTTCTCACAACACTGAGGACCAGTCATTCGAAATGACTTCTCCATGCATTTTATGCATTGGTAAAAGCACTATGATGAAAAGTGTGATATGTTTTCAGGTATCTCCTATACTAATAGAGCCACATGCTCACCGGTTTGCAACATGATGTAGGCCTATGGACTGAACAAGAAACCACCAAAAATTTTAACCAGTCATCGTTCTCACAACACTGAGGACCAGTCATTCGAAATGACTTCTCCATGCATTTTATGCATTGGTAAAAGCACTATGATGAAAAGTGTGATATGTTTTCAGGTATCTCCTATACTAATAGAGCCACATGCTCACCGGTTTGCCACATGATGTAGGCCTATGGACTGAACAAGAAACCACCAAAAATTTTAACCAGTCATCGTTCTTACAACACTGAGGACCAGTCATTCGAAATGACTTCTCCATGCATTTTATGCATTGGTAAAAGCACTATGATGAAAAGTGTGATATGTTTTCAGGTATCTCCTATACTAATAGAGCCACATGCTCACCGGTTTGCCACATGATGTAGGCCTATGGACTGAACAAGAAACCACCAAAAATTTTAACCAGTCATCGTTCTCACAACACTGAGGACCAGTCATTCGAAATGACTTCTCCATGCATTTTATGCATTGGTAAAAGCACTATGATGAAAAGTGTGATATGTTTTCAGGTATCTCCTATACTAATAGAGCCACATGCTCACCGGTTTGCCACATGATGTAGGCCTATGGACTGAACAAGAAACCACCAAAAATTTTAACCAGTCATCGTTCTCACAACACTGAGGACCAGTCATTCGAAATGACTTCTCCATGCATTTTATGCATTGGTAAAAGCACTATGATGAAAAGTGTGATATGTTTTCAGGTATCTCCTATACTAATAGAGCCACATGCTCACCGGTTTGCCACATGATGTAGGCCTATGGACTGAACAAGAAACCACCAAAAATTTTAACCAGTCATCGTTCTCACAACACTGAGGACCAGTCATTCAAAATGACTTCTCCATGCATTTTATGCATTGGTAAAAGCACTATGATGAAAAGTGTGATATGTTTTCAGGTATCTCCTATACTAATAGAGCCACATGCTCACCGGTTTGCCACACGATGTAGGCCTATGGACTGAACAAGAAACCACCAAAAATTTTAACCAGTCATCGTTCTCACAACACTGAGGACCAGTCATTCGAAATGACTTCTCCATGCATTTTATGCATTGGTAAAAGCACTATGATGAAAAGTGTGATATGTTTTCAGGTATCTCCTATACTAATAGAGCCACATGCTCACCGGTTTGCCACATGATGTAGGCCTATGGACTGAACAAGAAACCACCAAAAATTTTAACCAGTCATCGTTCTCACAACACTGAGGACCAGTCATTCGAAATGACTTCCCCATGCATTTTATGCATTGGTAAAAGCACTATGATGAAAAATGTTTTCAGGTATCTCCTATACTAATAGAGCCACATGCTCACCGGTTTGCCACATGATGTAGGCCTATGGACTGAACAAGAAACCACCAAAAATTTTAACCAGTCATCGTTCTCACAACACTGAGGACCAGTCATTCGAAATGACTTCTCCATGCATTTTATGCATTGGTAAAAGCACTATGATGAAAAGTGTGATATGTTTTCAGGTATCTCCTATACTAATAGAGCCACATGCTCACCGGTTTGCCACATGATGTAGGCCTATGGACTGAACAAGAAACCACCAAAAATTTTAACCAGTCATCGTTCTCACAACACTGAGGACCAGTCATTCGAAATGACTTCTCCATGCATTTTATGCATTGGTAAAAGCACTATGATGAAAAGTGTGATATGTTTTCAGGTATCTCCTATACTAATAGAGCCACATGCTCACCGGTTTGCCACATGATGTAGGCCTATGGACTGAACAAGAAACCACCAAAAATTTTAACCAGTCATCGTTCTCACAACACTGAGGACCAGTCATTCGAAATGACTTCTCCATGCATTTTATGCATTGGTAAAAGCACTATGATGAAAAGTGTGATATGTTTTCAGGTATCTCCTATACTAATAGAGCCACATGCTCACCGGTTTGCCACATGATGTAGGCCTATGGACTGAACAAGAAACCACCAAAAATTTTAACCAGTCATCGTTCTCACAACACTGAGGACCAGTCATTCGAAATGACTTCTCCATGCATTTTATGCATTGGTAAAAGCACTATGATGAAAAGTGTGATATGTTTTCAGGTATCTCCTATACTAATAGAGCCACATGCTCACCGGTTTGCCACATGATGTAGGCCTATGGACTGAACAAGAAACCACCAAAAATTTTAACCAGTCATCGTTCTCACAACACTGAGGACCAGTCATTCGAAATTACTTCTCCATGCATTTTATGCATTGGTAAAAGCACTATGATGAAAAGTGTGATTTGTTTTCAGATATCTCCTATACTAATAGAGCCACATGCTCACCGGTTTGCCACATGATGTAGGCCTATGGACTGAACAAGAAACCAACAAAAATTTTAACCAGTCATCGTTCTCACAACACTGAGGACCAGTCATTCGAAATGACTTATGACTTCTCCATGCATTTTATGCATTGGTAAAAGCACTATGATGAAAAGTGTGATATGTTTTCAGGTATCTCCTATACTAATAGAGCCACATGCTCACCGGTTTGCCACATGATGTAGGCCTATGGACTGAACAAGAAACCACCAAAAATTTTAACCAGTCATCGTTCTCACAACACTGAGGACCAGTCATTCGAAATGACTTCTCCATGCATTTTATGCATTGGTAAAAGCACTATGATGAAAAGTGTGATATGTTTTCAGGTATCTCCTATACTAATAGAGCCACATGCTCACCGGTTTGCCACATGATGAAGGCCTATGGACTGAACAAGAAACCACCAAAAATTTTAACCAGTCATCGTTCTCACAACACTGAGGACCAGTCATTCGAAATGACTTCTCCATGCATTTTATGCATTGGTAAAAGCACTATGATGAAAAGTGTGATATGTTTTCAGGTATCTCCTATACTAATAGAGCCACATGCTCACCGGTTTGCCACATGATGTAGGCCTATGGACTGAACAAGAAACCACCAAAAATTTTAACCAGTCATCGTTCTCACAACACTGAGGACCAGTCATTCGAAATGACTTCTCCATGCATTTTATGCATTGGTAAAAGCACTATGATGAAAAGTGTGATATGTTTTCAGGTATCTCCTATACTAATAGAGCCACATGCTCACCGGTTTGCCACATGATGTAGGCCTATGGACTGAACAAGAAACCACCAAAAATTTTAACCAGTCATCGTTCTCACAACACTGAGGACCAGTCATTCCAAATGACTTCTCCATGCATTTTATGCATTGGTAAAAGCACTATGATGAAAAGTGTGATATGTTTTCAGGTATCTCCTATACTAATAGAGCCACATGCTCACCGGTTTGCCACATGATGTAGGCCTATGGACTGAACAAGAAACCACCAAAAATTTTAACCAGTCATCGTTCTCACAACACTGAGGACCAGTCATTCGAAATGACTTCTCCATGCATTTTATGCATTGGTAAAAGCACTATGATGAAAAGTGTGATATGTTTTCAGGTATCTCCTATACTAATAGAGCCACATGCTCACCGGTTTGCCACATGATGTAGGCCTATGGACTGAACAAGAAACCACCAAAAATTTTAACCAGTCATCGTTCTCACAACACTGAGGACCAGTCATTCGAAATGACTTCTCCATGCATTTTATGCATTGGTAAAAGCACTATGATGAAAAGTGTGATATGTTTTCAGGTATCTCCTATACTAATAGAGCCACATGCTCACCGGTTTGCCACATGATGTAGGCCTATGGACTGAACAAGAAACCACCAAAAATTTTAACCAGTCATCGTTCTCACAACACTGAGGGCCAGTCATTCGAAATGACTTCTCCATGCATTTTATGCATTGGTAAAAGCACTATGATGAAAAGTGTGATATGTTTTCAGGTATCTCCTATACTAATAGAGCCACATGCTCACCGGTTTGCCACATGATGTAGGCCTATGGACTGAACAAGAAACCACCAAAAATTTTAACCAGTCATCGTTCTCACAACACTGAGGACCAGTCATTCGAAATGACTTCTCCATGCATTTTATGCATTGGTAAAAGCACTATGATGAAAAGTGTGATATGTTTTCAGGTATCTCCTATACTAATAGAGCCACATGCTCACCGGTTTGCCACATGATGTAGGCCTATGGACTGAACAAGAAACCACCAAAAATTTTAACCAGTCATCGTTCTCACAACACTGAGGACCAGTCATTCGAAATGACTTCTCCATGCATTTTATGCATTGGTAAAAGCACTATGATGAAAAGTGTGATATGTTTTCAGGTATCTCCTATACTAATAGAGCCACATGCTCACCGCTTTGCCACATGATGTAGGCCTATGGACTGAACAAGAAACCACCAAAAATTTTTAACCAGTCATCGTTCTCACAACACTGAGGACCAGTCATTCGAAATGACTTCTCCATGCATTTTATGCATTGGTAAAAGCACTATGATGAAAAGTGTGATATGTTTTCAGGTATCTCCTATACTAATAGAGCCACATGCTCACCGGTTTGCCACATGATGTAGGCCTATGGACTGAACAAGAAACCACCAAAAATTTTAACCAGTCATCGTTCTCACAACACTGAGGACCAGTCATTCGAAATGACTTCTCCATGCATTTTATGCATTGGTAAAAGCACTATGATGAAAAGTGGGATATGTTTTCAGGTATCTCCTATACTAATAGAGCCACATGCTCACCGGTTTGCCACATGATGTAGGCCTATGGACTGAACAAGAAACCACCAAAAATTTTAACCAGTCATCGTTCTCACAACACTGAGGACTAGGGTTGAGCGAAACGGGTCGAACATTTTCAAAAGTCGCCGACTTTTGGCTAAGTCGGGGTTTCATGAAACCCGATCCGACCCCTGTGCGGGGTCGGCCATGCGGTACGCGACTTTCGCGCCAAAGTCGCGTTTCAATGACGCGAAAAGCGCCATTTCTCAGCCAATGAAGGTAAACGCAGAGTGTGGGCAGCGTGATGACATAGGTCCTGGTCCCCACCATCTTAGAGAAGGGCATTGCAGTGATTGGCTTGCTGTCTGCGACGTCACAGGGGCTATAAAGAGGCGTTCCCGCCGACCGCCATCTTACTGCTGCTGATCTGAGCTTAGGGAGAGGTTGCTGCCGCTTTGTCAGAAGCAGGGATAGCGTTAGGCAGGGTCCATTAACCACAAAACCGCTTGTGCTGCAGCGATTTGCACTGTCCAACACCACCCTCGGTGTGCAGGGACAGTGGAAGTTTTTTTTTTTTTTTTTTTCCCCTCAGCGCTGTAGCTCATTGGGCTGCCCTAGAAGGCTCCCTGATAGCTGCATTGCTGTGTGTACGCCGCTGTGCAAACCAACTGCTTTTTTCAAAGCACAAATCCTCTTGTTCCTTCCTTTCTGCACAGCTATCTTTTTTGTTTGTCCACACTTTTTATTTCATTTGTGCATCAGTCCACTCCTTATTGCTGCCTGCCATACCTGGCTGAGATTACTGCAGGCAGGGAGATAGTAGCTGCCTGCCATACCTGGCTGAGATTACTGCAGGCAGGGAGATAGTAATTGTAGGACATTCCCTGTTTTTTTTTTTTTTTTTTTTTTTGGTGGGAGATTAAGATTGGCAATTTGGCATTTCTGCTAGAGTGCCATCCCTGTGTGTGCCATCTCTCTCACATAGTGGGCCATAGAAAGCCTTTTCATTTTTCTGTATTTTTTTTTGTGGGGTGTATAAATTCTCCCTGATAAAAATACAGTGGGAGATTAATATTGGCCTTTGGGCTTGTGTGCCAGTCCTGAGTGTGCCATCTCTCTCACAAATAGTGGGCCATAGAAAGCCTATTTTATTTTTTTATGGGTATTATAAATTCTCCCTGAAAAAAAGGGAGATTAATATTGGCCTCTGGGCTTGTGTGCCAGTCCTGAGCGTGCCATCTGTGCCAGCCCTGAGCGTGCCATCTCTCTCACAAATAGTGGGCCATAGAAAGCCTATTTATTTTTTTTTTTGGTTTTATAAATTCTCCCTGAAAAAAAGGGAGATTAATATTGGCCTCTGGGCTTGTGTGCCAGTCCTGAGCGTGCCATCTGTGCCAGCCCTGAGCGTGCCATCTCTCTCACAAATAGTGGGCCATAGAAAGCCTATTTAATTTTTTTTTTGTTTTATAAATTTTCCCTGAAAAAAGGGAGATTAATATTGGCCTCTGGGCTTGTGTGCCAGTTGTGAGCGTGCCATCTGTGCCAGTCCTGAGCGTGCCATCTCTCTCACAAATAGTGGGCCATAGAAAGCCTATTTAATTTTTTTTTTGGTTTTATAAATTTTCCCTGAAAAAAGGGAGATTAATATTGGCCTCTGGGCTTGTGTGCCAGTTGTGAGCGTGCCATCTGTGCCAGTCCTGAGCGTGCCATCTCTCTCACAAATAGTGGGCCATAGAAAGCCTATTTAAATATTTTTTTGGTTTTATAAATTCTCCCAGAAAAAAAGGGAGATTAATATTGGCCTCTGGGCTTCTGTGCCAGTCCTGAGCGTGCCATCTGTGCCAGTCCTGAGCGTCCCATCTCTCTCACAAATAGTGGGCCATAGAAAGCCTATTTTTTTTTTTTTTTGGGTTTTAGAAATTCTCCCTGGAAAAAAAAAGGGAGATTAATATTGCCCTTTGGGCTTGTGTGCCAGTACTAAGCGTTCCATCTCTCTCTCTCTCTCAGTCAGTGGGCCATAGAACGCCTATTTTTGGTTTTATTTGTTTTCTAAATTCTCCCTGAAAAAATCATTTTATTTTATTTGGTTTCTAAATTCTTCCTGATAAAATCATATTTTTTTTATTATTTTTTTTTCTAAAGTCTCCCTAAAAAAAAAAAAAAAAAAACAGTGGGAGATTAATATTGGCCTTTCTGCTTGTGTGCCAGTCTTGACTCCTGGGTGCGTCATCTCTCAGTCAGTGGGCCATAGAACGCCTATTTTTGGTTTTATTTGTTTTCTAAATTCTCCCTGAAAAAATCATTTTATTTTATTTGGTTTCTAAATTCTTCCTGATAAAATCATATTTTTTTTATTTATTTTTTTTCTAAAGTCTCCCTGAAAAAAAAAAAAAAAAAACAACCAAAAAAAACAGTGGGAGATTAATATTGGCCTTTCTGCTTGTGTGCCAGTCTTGACTCCTGGGTGTGCCATCTATCTCTCTCTCTCTCTCTCTCTCTCTCTCTCCAATTGTGGTCCATAGAAAGCCTATATTTTTTTTCCTTGATTTGGGTTCTAAAATCTACCAGAGAAAATAACTACATCAATCATTGGTAGAAAAATATTGGCCTCTGGGTTTGTGTGCCACTCCTGACTCCTGTGTGCGTCATCTCTCAGTCAGTGGGCCATAGAACGCCTATTTTTGTTTTTATTTGTTTTATAAATTCTCCCTGAAAAAATCATTTTATTTTATTTGGTTTCTAAATTCTTCCTGATAAAATCATATTTTTTTTATTATTTTTTTTTCTAAAGTCTCCCTGAAAAAAAAAAAAAAAAAAACAAACAAAAAAAACAGTGGGAGATTAATATTGGCCTTTCTGCTTGTGTGCCAGTCTTGACTCCTGGGTGTGCCATCTCTCTCTCTCTCTCTCTCTCTCTCCAATTGTGGTCCATAGAAAGCCTATATTTTTTTTCCTTGATTTGGGTTCCAAAATCTACCAGAGAAAATAACTACATCAATCATTGGTAGAAAAATATTGGCCTCTGGGCTTGTGTGCCACTCCTGACTCCTGTGTGCGTCATCTCTCAGTCAGTGGACCATAGAACGCCTATTTTTGTTTTTATTTGTTTTATAAATTCTCCCTGGAAAAATCATTTTATTTTATTTGGTTTCTAAATTCTTCCTGATAAAATCATATTTTTTTTATTATTTTTTTTTCTAAAGTCTCCCTGAAAAAAAAAAAAAAAACAAACAAAAAAAACAGTGGGAGATTAATATTGGCCTTTCTGCTTGTGTGCCAGTCTTGACTCCTGGGTGTGCCATCTCTCTCTCTCTCTCTCTCTCTCTCTCTCCAATTGTGGTCCATAGAAAGCCTATATTTTTTTTCCTTGATTTGGGTTCCAAAATCTACCAGAGAAAATAACTACATCAATCATTGGTAGAAAAATATTGGCCTCTGGGCTTGTGTGCCACTCCTGACTCCTGTGTGCGTCATCTCTCAGTCAGTGGGCCATAGAACGCCTATTTTTGTTTTTATTTGTTTTATAAATTCTCCCTGGAAAAATCATTTTATTTTATTTGGTTTCTAAATTCTTCCTGATAAAATCATATTTTTTTTATTATTTTTTTTTCTAAAGTCTCCCTGAAAAAAAAAAAAAACAAAAAAAAAAAACAAAACCCCCCAAAAAATGGGAGATTAATATTGGCCTTTCTGCTTGTGTGCCAGTCTTGACTCCTGGGTGTGCCATCTCTCTCTCTCTCTCTCTCTCTCTCCAATTGTGGTCCATAGAAAGCCTACATTTTTTTTCCTTGATTTGGGTTCCAAAATCTACCAGAGAAAATAACTCCATCAATCATTGGTAGAAAAATATTGGCCTCTGGGCTTGTGTGCCACTCCTGATTCCTGTGTGCGTCATCTCTCACTCAGTGGCCCATAGAAAGCATATAGTTTGTTACATTTGTTTTCTAAATTCTCCCTGCAAAAATCTATTTTTTTTTTTTGGGGGGGTTTCTAAAGTGTTCCTGAAAAAAATAAAAATAAAAAAAAAATAATAGTGTGACATTAATATTAACATTTGTGTTTCAGTGACAGTCCTGCGTGTGGGGCATCTCTCTAATTTGCAGCCACCAAAAAAAGAGTGTGTAACATTGGGCCTGATTTTCGCTGTGGTCTCACCAACCTGTAAAGGGGTAGCTAAATCATACTGAAGTTATAGCTCACCGTGTAAGTTGTGTGACTGCAACAAATAACGTTAGTTTGGTTACGTTTTTAAAACAATGAGGAAGTCTAGTGGAAGAGGTCGTGGCCGGGGGCGTTCATTGTCAGCTGGTAATGAGGGTAGTGGTAGTGGTGGAGCATCAGGTGGTCGTGGGGAAAAAAATATTGCACCTAAGTCTGGAGCTGTGGAGCCAGGTTCGTCGTCCGGCTACACAAGGCCTCGAACGCTCCCTTTTCTGGGATTAGGAAAACCGCTTTTAAAGCCGGAGCAGCAAGAGCAAGTTTTGGCTTATCTTGCTGACTCAGCCTCTAGCTCTTTTGCCTCATCTCGTGAAACTGGTAAAAGTAAAAGCAGCGCGTCGTTAGTGGATGTTCACGGTCAGGGACAAGTCACTTCCTTGTCCTCTTCAGCAAAAACAACAACAGAGAAGAATGCAGCAGGCGACACAACGGGTTACTCCATGGAGCTCTTTACACATACCGTCCCTGGCTTAGAAAGTGAAGCAGTTAACAGTCCATGCCCATTACAAATTGAATCTGACATGGAGTGCACTGACGCACAGCCACAGCCAGACTACTATGCTGGTCCTTTGACTCAGACCACAACATTGCCCTCGCAGGGTGCTGATCAAGAATCAGACCCTGATGAGACTATGTTGCCCCATCACGAACGCTATACCACCGAACGACACGGTGACACAGACGAAGTTGCGCAGGAGGTACAAGAAGAGTTATTAGATGACCCAGTTCTTGACCCCGATTGGCAGCCATTGGGGGAACAGGGTGCAGGCGGCAGCAGTTCTGAAGCAGAGGAGGAGGAGGGGCCGCAGCAGGCATCAACATCGCCACAGGTTCCATCTGCCGGGCCCGTATCTTGCCCAAAACGCGTGGCAAAGCCAAAACCTGGTGGAGGACAGCGTGGCCATCCGGTTAAAGCTCAGTCTGCAATGCCTGAAAAGGTATCCGATGCTAGAAAGAGTGCAGTCTGGCATTTTTTTAAACAACATCCAATTGATCAGCGCAAAGTCATCTGTCAAAAATGTTCTACTTCCTTAAGCAGAGGTCAGAATCTGAAAAGTCTCAATACTAGTTGCATGCATAGACATTTAACCACCATGCATTTGAAAGCTTGGACTAACTACCAAACGTCCCTTAAGGTTGTTGCACCCTCGGCCAATGAAGCTAGTCATCAACGCAACATCCCTTCCGGCAGTGTAGGACCACCATTTAGCGCACCACCTGCTGTATCTGTGCAGGTATCTTTGCCAGGCCAAAGCAGTCAGGGTCAGGGAATCACCAGTTTCGTAGTAGGAAACCCTGCATCTAGGGCACCGGCGGCAACAATACCATCTCCCACCGTCTCTCAGTCTGCCATGTCCACCGGCACCCCCGCTAGTTCCACGATCTCCAGCTCTCCAGTCCAGCTCACCCTACATGAGACTATGGTTAGAAAAAGGAAATACTTAGCCTCGCATCCGCGTACACAGGGTTTGAACGCCCACATAGCTAGACTAATCTCGTTAGAGATGATGCCCTACCGGTTAGTTGAAAGCGAAGCTTTCAAAGACCTGATGGACTACGCTGTACCACGCTACGAGCTACCCAGTCGACACTTTTTTTCCAGAAAAGCCATCCCAGCCCTCCACCAGCATGTTAAAGAGCGCATCGTCCATGCACTCAGGCAATCTGTGAGCACAAAGGTGCACCTGACAACAGATGCATGGACCAGTAGGCATGGCCAGGGACGTTACGTGTCCATCACGGCACACTGGGTAAATGTGGTGGATTCAGGGTCCACAGGGGACAGCAAGTTTGGGACAGTTCTGCCTAGCCCACGGTCTAGTAAACAGTTGTCTGTAGCCGTTCGCACCCCCTCCTCCTCCTCCTCCTCCTCGTCCTCCTGCAGAAGCAAGAGCTCGTCCACAGACCGCAGTCGCACAAACACTCCATCCGCACCTGCCACTGTTGCACACCAGGTCTCCCATTATGGGGCAGCTACTGGCATACGTCAGCAGGCTGTATTGGCTATGAAGTGTTTGGGCGACAATAGACACACCGCGGAAGTTCTGTCCGAGTTCTTGCAGCAAGAAACGCAGTCGTGGCTGGGCACTGTAGATCTTGAGGCAGGCAAGGTAGTGAGTGATAACGGAAGGAATTTCATGGCTGCCATCTCCCTTTCCCAACTGAAACACATTCCTTGCCTGGCTCACACCTTAAACCTGGTGGTGCAGTGCTTCCTGAAAAGTTATCCGGGGTTATCCGACCTGCTCCTCAAAGTGCGTGGACTTTGCGCACATATCCGCCGTTCGCCTGTACACTCCAGCCGTATGCAGACCTATCAGCGTTCTTTGAACCTTCCCCAGCATCGCCTAATCATAGACGTTGCAACAAGGTGGAACTCAACACTGCACATGCTTCAGAGACTGTGCGAACAGAGGCGGGCTGTTATGTTTTTGTGGGAGGATACACATACACGGGCAGGCAGTAGGATGGCAGACATGGAGTTGTCAGGTGTGCAGTGGTCGAAGATTCAAGACATGTGTCAAGTCCTTCAGTGTTTTGAGGAATGCACACGGCTGGTTAGTGCAGACAACGCCATAATAAGCATGAGCATCCCCCTAATGCGTCTGCTGATGCAAAGTTTGACGCACATAAAGGATCAGGCGTCTGCACCAGAGGAAGAGGAAAGCCTTGATGACAGTCAGCGATTGTTTGGTCAGGGCAGTGTACATGACGAGGTACCGGGCGAAGAGGAGGTGGAGGATGAGGAGGATGATGGGGATGAGTATATTTTTAATGAGGAAGCTTTCCCGGGGGCACGGGAAATTGGTGGCGTGGCAAGGCCGGGTTCTGGTTTTTTGAGGGACACAAGTGACGTAGATTTGCCTGCAACTGCCCCTCAACCAAGCACAACCGCAGATTTGACAACGGGAACTTTGGCCCACATGGCGGATTATGCCTTGCGTATCCTCAAAAGGGACACACGCATTACAAAAATGATGAACGATGACGATTACTGGTTGGCCTGCCTCCTTGATCCTCGCTATAAAGGCAAATTGCAAAATATTATGCCACATGAGAACTTGGAACTAATATTAGCAACAAAACAATCAACTCTTGTTGACCGTTTGCTTCTGGCATTCCCTGCACACAGCGCCCGTGATCGTTCTCACACGAGCTCCAGGGGCCAGCAGACCAGAGGTGTTAGAGGGGCAGAAATCAGAAGTGGCGTTGGCCAGAGGGGTTTTCTGACCAGGTTGTGGAGTGATTTTTCTATGACCGCAGACAGGACAGGTACTGCAGCATCAATTCAAAGTGACAGGAGACAACATTTGTCCAGTATGGTTACAAACTATTTTTCATCCCTTATCGACGTTCTCCCTCAACCGTCATTCCCATTTGATTACTGGGCATCCAAATTAGACACCTGGCCAGAATTGGCAGAATATGCATTGCAGGAGCTTGCTTGCCCGGCAGCTAGTGTCCTATCAGAAAGAGTATTCAGTGCTGCAGGTTCAATACTAACAGAAAAAAGGACTCGTCTGGCTACCCAAAATGTAGATGATCTAACCTTCATTAAAATGAACCACAACTGGATTTCAAAATCTTTTGCCCCACCCTGCCCGGCTGACACCTAGCTTTCCTATGAAAAGGTCTTGCCTGTGGACTATTCTGAATGACTTTTCCAATCTCGTAATTTTCTTCACCTGATTGTCCAGCATACGACATGTTTCCACCTCACGAAATGGCCAAACTCCCCACACGGGGCCGTGCTATCGCCACTTTGCGCTTGGACCCTTGAGAGTGCTGTTTGTCTGAAGAGGTGGGTGTGGCCGCTTTTGGTCGACGGCACTGCCACTGGGTCCCTCATAGTACAATAAAGTGTCTCTGGCGGTGGTGGTGCGCACCCAACGTCAGACACACCGTTGTAATATGAGGGGCCCTGTGCCTGTACCGCCGGCCACAAGACAGTTCCCCCCCCCAGCTCAAACAGTGCTCTACCACTAGCAAAATTATCTCTCACAGCTTCACCAATGTGTAGTCTAGGCGCTGACATCCTTCAATGCCTGGCACTGACAATACCATTGTTTTGACATTTTTGTTATGTTAGGCCTTCGAAGCCTGTCTGCGGTCCCTTCTTTCTACAACTACTACACTGACCAGGCCACTGCTGGCCGTGTTACCCTGGAACCAATTTAAAAGTGCCTACAGTCAGCCCAATTTTGTTATGTTAGGCCTTCGAAGACTGTCTGCCGTCACTCCTTCCACTAGACTTCCACTGACCATACACTGCTGCCCATGTACCCCTGGAACCAATTTAAAGTGCCTACAGCCAGCCCAATTTTGTTATGTTAGGCCTTGGAAGCCTGTCTGCGGTCACTCCTTCCACTAGACTTCCACTGACCAGACCACTGCTGCCCGTGTACCCCTGCAACCAATTTAAAAGTGCCTACAGCCAGCCCAAGTTTGTTATGTTAGGCCTTGGAAGCCTGTCTGCGGTCACTCCTTCCACTAGACTTCCACTGACCAGACCACTGCTGCCCGTGTACCCCTGGAACCAATTTAAAAGTGCCTACAGCCAGCCCAAGTTTGTTATGTTAGGCCTTGGAAGCCTGTCTGCGGTCACTCCTTCCACTAGACTTCCACTGACCAGACCACTGCTGCCCGTGTACCCCTGGAACCAATTTAAAAGTGCCTACAGCCAGCCCAAGTTTGTTATGTTAGGCCTTGGAAGCCTGTCTGCGGTCACTCCTTCCACTAGACTTCCACTGACCAGACCACTGCTGCCCGTGTACCCCTGGAACCAATTTAAAAGTGCCTACAGCCAGCCCAAGTTTGTTATGTTAGGCCTTCGAAGCCTGTCTGCGGTCACTCCTTCCACTAGACTTCCACAGACCAGACCACTGCTGCCCGTGTACCCCTGGAACCAATTTAAAAGTGCCTACAGCCAGCCCAAGTTTGTTATGTTAGGCCTTGGAAGCCTGTCTGCGGTCACTCCTTCCACTAGACTTCCACTGACCAGACCACTGCTGCCCGTGTACCCCTGGAACCAATTTAAAAGTGCCTACAGCCAGCCCAAGTTTGTTATGTTAGGCCTTCGAAGCCTGTCTGCGGTCACTCCTTCCACTAGACTTCCACTGACCATACACTGCTGCCCATGTACCCCTGGAACAAATTTAAAAGTGCCTACAGCCAGCCCAAGTTTGTTATGTTAGGCCTTCGAAGCCTGTCTGCGTCCCGTTCTTTCAACTACAACTACACTGACCAGGCCACTGATGGCCGTGTTCCCCTGGAACCAATTTTAACTTGCCTACAGCCAGCCCAATGTTAGGCCTTTGATGCCTGTCTGCCGTCACTCCTTCCACTAGGCCTCCACTGACCTGTCTATTGCTGCCCGTGTACCCCTTGAACCAACATCATTAAAAATAAAAAAAAATAATTTGATTATAAAAAATAAGATCGTGTTGAGATCTCAAATGCAGACATTTTAACAATCAAAACAAACACACAACAAATATCTGGAACTGTACTACAAAGGTCCAACAGCTACAATTTCTTTCTCCTGCAAGAAGTTAACTGAAAGTTTTTTGGAGTTGTTAACACAGATATGGCATCCACCGAGTGTTGTCCTGTCGCGTCTCCTTTAAATTATTTCCAATAAGATGTTAAACTATTAATTTAATAAAATCAATAATTAAAAAAATAATTGAGTAAGTCAAAAGCACATTGCAAATAAACATTAATTACAAATCAAGAAGCATGGCGCGTCCGAGGGTGAGTAGATACCGAATAAGAATATAATCACCCTCGGACGCGCAATGCTTATTTACAACAGCCTTCCATCCTAAGAATCAGCCCTTCCGTGGTGTAGAGAGAGGTTGTGTTACACTCCAAGGTGTTCCCCAGGTTGCCTTTCCTGAGCTTCGATCTTCCGGCTCTCGTTTAGTAGCTGTTGGAAACTACGCTGCATTAGGCCTACTAATTGTGTATGGGTGAAACAGTGGCGCATCTGCGGTCCCTCCTTCCACTAGGCCTCCACTGACCTGTCTACTGCGGCCCGTGTACCCCTTGAACCAACCTAATAAAATATTTAAAAAATTAATTTGATTATAAAAAATAAGATCGTGTTGAGATCTCAAATGCAGACATTTTAACAATCAAAACAAACACACAACAAATATCTGGAACTGTACTACAAAGGTCCAACAGCTACAATTTCTTTCTCCTGCAAGAAGTTAACTGAAAGTTTTTTGGAGTTGTTAACACAGATATGGCATCCACCGAGTGTTGTCCTGTCGCGTCTCCTTTAAATTATTTCCAATAAGATGTTAAACTATTAATTTAATAAAATCAATAATTAAAAAAATAATTGAGTAAGTCAAAAGCACATTGCAAATAAACATTAATTACAAATCAAGAAGCATGGCGCGTCCGAGGGTGAGTAGATACCGAATAAGAATATAATCACCCTCGGACGCGCAATGCTTATTTACAACAGCCTTCCTTCCTAAGAATCAGCCCTTCCGTGGTGTAGAGAGAGGTTGTGTTACACTCCAAGGTGTTCCCCAGGTTGCCTTTCCTGAGCTTCGATCTTCCGGCTCTCGTTTAGTAGCTGTTGGAAACTACGCTGCATTAGGCCTACTAATTGTGTATGGGTGAAACAGTGGCGCATCTGCGGTCCCTCCTTCCACTAGGCCTCCACTGACCTGTCTACTGCGGCCCGTGTACCCCTTGAACCAACCTAATAAAATATTTAAAAAATTAATTTGATTATAAAAAATAAGATCGTGTTGAGATCTCAAATGCAGACATTTTAACAATCAAAACAAACACACAACAAATATCTGGAACTGTACTACAAAGGTCCAACAGCTACAATTTCTTTCTCCTGCAAGAAGTTAACTGAAAGTTTTTTGGAGTTGTTAACACAGATATGGCATCCACCGAGTGTTGTCCTGTCGCGTCTCCTTTAAATTATTTCCAATAAGATGTTAAACTATTAATTTAATAAAATCAATAATTAAAAAAATAATTGAGTAAGTCAAAAGCACATTGCAAATAAACATTAATTACAAATCAAGAAGCATGGCGCGTCCGAGGGTGAGTAGATACCGAATAAGAATATAATCACCCTCGGACGCGCAATGCTTATTTACAACAGCCTTCCTTCCTAAGAATCAGCCCTTCCGTGGTGTAGAGAGAGGTTGTGTTACACTCCAAGGTGTTCCCCGGGTTGCCTTTCATGAGCTTCGATCTTCCGGCTCTCGTTTAGTAGTTGGTGGAAACTACGCTGCATTAGCCTACAAATTTGGTATGGGGTGTAGAGACAGGTTGTGTTACACTCCAAGGTTTTCACCAGGTTGCCTTTCCTGAGCTTCTATCTTCAGGCTCTCATTAAATTGTGGTTAAATGGAACAACTGCATTTGGCGTACTAGTTGGTTTGGGGCCTACTATCGGTGTCTGCCACTCCTTGCTGTTCTCCTGGTTTCCTGTCCTGAAATTCCATTTTCAGCCTCTCGTTAAGTAGTTGTTAATGTTAGACTGCATTTGGCCTACTAGTTGGGTTGGGGCCTACTATCGGTGTCTGCCACTCCTTGCTGTTCTCCTCCACTGAACAAAGCTGTGCCGCCTGTTTACTACGGTTGTCAATTTTGAACTGCATTTCGACTACTTACTGATTTGGCCCTACTCTCTGTGTCAGCCTCTCATTCCAGTTGTCCTCCACTGCAATGCCCCCTGGTTATTCCTGTGTTACCAATTTTGAACTGCATTTAGCCCACTTTCTTCTTTGGGCCTATATCTGTGTTTCCACTTCATCGTGCCCATTGCCCAGCCAGTGATAGATGAGTCTGCTGGTACATTGACCCATAACGCAACATTCCCCGTGCACGCTACACAACAACATTGTGACCCTGCTGAAAGTCAGGTTGCTCTTCCCGAATACCATACCACCTTACACGGGGACAAAGAGGAAGGTGCAGATGAAAGTGCAGGTTCCTTCATCAGGTGGGGGGAGGAATACTAGTTGGCGACGTCACTGGCACAGGGCCTCTCATAGTACGCAAAAGTGTTGCTGCCGGTGGGAGGCGCCCCCGCCGTGCAAACACACCGCTGTACTTTGAGGGGCCCTGTGCCAGTGCCAATGCCAACGAGTGGGCCCCCCCTGCTTGCTCAGGTTCACAGCACTTGCAAAGTTGAAATACTTACCTCTCCCTGCTCCACTGCCGTGACGTGGTCCAGATTTCCTGGGCCCACTAATTACTTGAACCAGCCCTACCCCCCACAACTTTAGCCAAATGACCCCCAATTTCAAATGCCTTCCAATTATTATAAGGTAAATTACGCTTGACAAGCTTCATTAAGAAGAATGGATGGTTTTGACATTAAAATGGGCACTCTAGGTGTTTTCCTGGCCCCCACTCACTGCCGACTATGCTGCCCCATTGACTTGCATTGGGTTTCGTGTTTCGGTCGATCCCGACTTTACGTCATAATCGGCCGATTTCACTCGACCCGACTTTGGACATAGTCGGGTTTCGCAAAACCCGGCTCGACTCTAAAAAGGTCAAGGTCGCTCAACTCTACTGAGGACCAGTAATTCGAAATGACTTCTCCATGCATTTTATGCATTGGTAAAAGCACTATGATGAAAAGTGTGATATGTTTTCAGGTATCTCCTATACTAATAGAGCCACATGCTCACCGGTTTGCCACATGATGTAGGCCTATGGACTGAACAAGAAACCACCAAAAATTTTAACCAGTCATCGTTCTCACAACACTGAGGACCAGTCATTCGAAATGACTTCTCCATGCATTTTATGCATTGGTAAAAGCACTATGATGAAAAGTGTGATATGTTTTCAGGTATCTCCTATACTAATAGAGCCACATGCTCACCGGTTTGCCACATGATGTAGGCCTATGGACTGAACAAGAAACCACCAAAAATTTTAACCAGTCATCGTTCTCACAACACTGAGGACCAGTCATTCGAAATGACTTCTCCATGCATTTTATGCATTAGTAAAAGCACTATGATGAAAAGTGTGATATGTTTTCAGGTATCTCCTATACTAATAGAGCCACATGCTCACCGGTTTGCCACATGATGTAGGCCTATGGACTGAACAAGAAACCACCAAAAATTTTAACCAGTCATCGTTCTCACAACACTGAGGACCAGTCATTCGAAATGACTTCTCCATGCATTTTATGCATTGGTAAAAGCACTGTGATGAAAAGTGTGATATGTTTTCAGGTATCTCCTATACTAATAGAGCCACATGCTCACCGGTTTGCCACATGATGTAGGCCTATGGACTGAACAAGAAACCACCAAAAATTTTAACCAGTCATCGTTCTCACAACACTGAGGACCAGTCATTCGAAATGACTTCTCCATGCATTTTATGCATTGGTAAAAGCACTATGATGAAAAGTGTGATATGTTTTCAGGTATCTCCTATACTAATAGAGCCACATGCTCACCGGTTTGCCACATGATGTAGGCCTATGGACTGAACAAGAAACCACCAAAAATGACTGGTTAAAATTTTTGGTGGTTTCTTGTTCAGTCCATAGGCCTACATCATGTGGCAAACCGGTGAGCATGTGGCTCTATTAGTATAGGAGATACCTGAAAACATATCACACTTTTCATCATAGTGCTTTTACCAATGCATAAAATGCATGGAGAAGTCATTTCGAATGACTGGTCCTCAGTGTTGTGAGAACGATGACTGGTTAAAATTTTTGGTGGTTTCTTGTTCAGTCCATAGGCCTACATCATGTGGCAAACCGGTGAGCATGTGGCTCTATTAGTATAGGAGATACCTGAAAACATATCACACTTTTCATCATAGTGCTTTTACCAATGCATAAAATGCATGGAGAAGTCATTTCGAATGACTGGTCCTCAGTGTTGTGAGAACGATGACTGGTTAAAATTTTTGGTGGTTTCTTGTTCACTCCATAGGCCTACATCATGTGGCAAACCGGTGAGCATGTGGCTCTATTAGTATAGGAGATACCTGAAAACATATCACACTTTTCATCATAGTGCTTTTACCAATGCATAAAATGCATGGAGAAGTCATTTCGAATGACTGGTCCTCAGTGTTGTGAGAACGATGACTGGTTAAAATTTTTGGTGGTTTCTTGTTCAGTCCATAGGCCTACATCATGTGGCAAACCGGTGAGCATGTGGCTCTATTAGTATAGGAGATACCTGAAAACATATCACACTTTTCATCATAGTGCTTTTACCAATGCATAAAATGCATGGAGAAGTCATTTCGAATGACTGGTCCTCAGTGTTGTGAGAACGATGACTGGTTAAAATTTTTGGTGGTTTCTTGTTCAGTCCATAGGCCTACATCATGTGCCAAACAGGTGAGCGTGTGGCTCTATTAGTATAGGAGATACCTGAAAACATATCACACTTTTCATCATAGTGCTTTTACCAATGCATAAAATGCATGGAGAAGTCATTTCGAATGACTGGTCCTCAGTGTTGTGAGAACGATGACTGGTTAAAATTTTTGGTGGTTTCTTGTTCAGTCCATAGGCCTACATCATGTGGCAAACCGGTGAGCATGTGGCTCTATTAGTATAGGAGATACCTGAAAACATATCACACTTTTCATCATAGTGCTTTTACCAATGCATAAAATGCATGGAGAAGTCATTTCGAATGACTGGTCCTCAGTGTTGTGAGAACGATGACTGGTTAAAATTTTTGGTGGTTTCTTGTTCAGTCCATAGGCCTACATCATGTGGCAAACCGGTGAGCATGTAGCTCTATTAGTATAGGAGATACCTGAAAACATATCACACTTTTCATCATAGTGCTTTTACCAATGCATAAAATGCATGGAGAAGTCATTTCGAATGACTGGTCCTCAGTGTTGTGAGAACGATGACTGGTTAAAATTTTTGGTGGTTTCTTGTTCAGTCCATAGGCCTACATCATGTGCCAAACAGGTGAGCATGTGGCTCTATTAGTATAGGAGATACCTGAAAACATATCACACTTTTCATCATAGTGCTTTTACCAATGCATAAAATGCATGGAGAAGTCATTTCGAATGACTGGTCCTCAGTGTTGTGAGAACGATGACTGGTTAAAATTTTTGGTGGTTTCTTGTTCAGTCCATAGGCCTACATCATGTGGCAAACCGGTGAGCATGTGGCTCTATTAGTATAGGAGATACCTGAAAACATATCACACTTTTCATCATAGTGCTTTTACCAATGCATAAAATGCATGGAGAAGTCATTTCGAATGACTGGTCCTCAGTGTTGTGAGAACGATGACTGGTTAAAATTTTTGGTGGTTTCTTGTTCAGTCCATAGGCCTACATCATGTGGCAAACCGGTGAGCATGTAGCTCTATTAGTATAGGAGATACCTGAAAACATATCACACTTTTCATCATAGTGCTTTTACCAATGCATAAAATGCATGGAGAAGTCATTTCGAATGACTGGTCCTCAGTGTTGTGAGAACGATGACTGGTTAAAATTTTTGGTGGTTTCTTGTTCAGTCCATAGGCCTACATCATGTGGCAAACCGGTGAGCATGTGGCTCTATTAGTATAGGAGATACCTGAAAACATATCACACTTTTCATCATAGTGCTTTAACCAATGCATAAAATGCATGGAGAAGTCATTTCGAATGACTGGTCCTCAGTGTTGTGAGAACGATGACTGGTTAAAATTTTTGGTGGTTTCTTGTTCAGTCCATAGGCCTACATCATGTGGTAAACCGGTGAGCATGTGGCTCTATTAGTATAGGAGATACCTGAAAACATATCACACTTTTCATCATAGTGCTTTTACCAATGCATAAAATGCATGGAGAAGTCATTTCGAATGACTGGTCCTCAGTGTTGTGAGAACGATGACTGGTTAAAATTTTTGGTGGTTTCTTGTTCAGTCCATAGGCCTACATCATGTGGCAAACCGGTGAGCATGTGGCTCTATTAGTATAGGAGATACCTGAAAACATATCACACTTTTCATCATAGTGCTTTTACCAATGCATAAAATGCATGGAGAAGTCATTTCGAATGACTGGTCCTCAGTGTTGTGAGAACGATGACTGGTTAAAATTTTTGGTGGTTTCTTGTTCAGTCCATAGGCCTACATCATGTGCCAAACAGGTGAGCATGTGGCTCTATTAGTATAGGAGATACCTGAAAACATATCACACTTTTCATCATAGTGCTTTTACCAATGCATAAAATGCATGGAGAAGTCATTTCGAATGACTGGTCCTCAGTGTTGTGAGAACGATGACTGGTTAAAATTTTTGGTGGTTTCTTGTTCAGTCCATAGGCCTACATCATGTGGCAAACCGGTGAGCATGTGGCTCTATTAGTATAGGAGATACCTGAAAACATATCACACTTTTCATCATAGTGCTTTTACCAATGCATAAAATGCATGGAGAAGTCATTTCGAATGACTGGTCCTCAGTGTTGTGAGGACGATGACTGGTTAAAATTTTTGGTGGTTTCTTGTTCAGTCCATAGGCCTACATCATGTGGCAAACCGGTGAGCATGTGGCTCTATTAGTATAGGAGATACCAGAAAACATATCACACTTTTCATCATAGTGCTTTTACCAATGCATAAAATGCATGGAGAAGTCATTTCGAATGACTGGTCCTCAGTGTTGTGAGAACGATGACTGGTTAATATTTTTGGTGGTTTCTTGTTCAGTCCATAGGCCTACATCATGTGGCAAACCGGTGAGCATGTGGCTCTATTAGTATAGGAGATACCTGAAAACATATCACACTTTTCATCATAGTGCTTTTACCAATGCATAAAATGCATGGAGAAGTCATTTCGAATGACTGGTCCTCAGTGTTGTGAGGACGATGACTGGTTAAAATTTTTGGTGGTTTCTTGTTCAGTCCATAGGCCTACATCATGTGGCAAACCGGTGAGCATGTGGCTCTATTAGTATAGGAGATACCTGAAAACATATCACACTTTTCATCATAGTGCTTTTACCAATGCATAAAATGCATGGAGAAGTCATTTCGAATGACTGGTCCTCAGTGTTGTGAGAACGATGACTGGTTAAAATTTTTGGTGGTTTCTTGTTCAGTCCATAGGCCTACATCATGTGGCAAACCGGTGAGCATGTGGCTCTATTAGTATAGGAGATACCTGAAAACATATCACACTTTTCATCATAGTGCTTTTACCAATGCATAAAATGCATGGAGAAGTCATTTCGAATGACTGCTCCTCAGTGTTGTGAGAACGATGACTGGTTAAAATTTTTGGTGGTTTCTTGTTCAGTCCATAGGCCTACATCATGTGGCAAACCGGTGAGCATGTGGCTCTATTAGTATAGGAGATACCTGAAAACATATCACACTTTTCATCATAGTGCTTTTACCAATGCATAAAATGCATGGAGAAGTCATTTCGAATGACTGGTCCTCAGTGTTGTGAGAACGATGACTGGTTAAAATTTTTGGTGGTTTCTTGTTCAGTCCATAGGCCTACATCATGTGGCAAACCGGTGAGCATGTGGCTCTATTAGTATAGGAGATACCTGAAAACATATCACACTTTTCATCATAGTGCTTTTACCAATGCATAAAATGCATGGAGAAGTCATTTCGAATGACTGGTCCTCAGTGTTGTGAGAACGATGACTGGTTAAAATTTTTGGTGGTTTCTTGTTCAGTCCATAGGCCTACATCATGTGGCAAACCGGTGAGCATGTGGCTCTATTAGTATAGGAGAAACTTGAAAACATATCACACTTTTCATCATAGTGCTTTTACCAATGCATAAAATGCATGGAGAAGTCATTTCGAATGACTGGTCCTCAGTGTTGTGAGAACGATGACTGGTTAAAATTTTTGGTGGTTTCTTGTTCAGTCCATAGGCCTACATCATGTGGCAAACCGGTGAGCATGTGGCTCTATTAGTATAGGAGATACCTGAAAACATATCACACTTTTCATCATAGTGCTTTTACCAATGCATAAAATGCATGGAGAAGTCATTTCGAATGACTGGTCCTCAGTGTTGTGAGAACGATGACTGGTTAAAATTTTTGGTGGTTTCTTGTTCAGTCCATAGGCCTACATCATGTGGCAAACCGGTGAGCATGTGGCTCTATTAGTATAGGAGATACCTGAAAACATATCACACTTTTCATCATAGTGCTTTTACCAATGCATAAAATGCATGGAGAAGTCATTTCGAATGACTGGTCCTCAGTGTTGTGAGAACGATGACTGGTTAAAATTTTTGGTGGTTTCTTGTTCAGTCCATAGGCCTACATCATGTGGCAAACCGGTGAGCATGTGGCTCTATTAGTATAGGAGATACCTGAAAACATATCACACTTTTCATCATAGTGCTTTTACCAATGCATAAAATGCATGGAGAAGTCATTTCGAATGACTGGTCCTCAGTGTTGTGAGAACGATGACTGGTTAAAATTTTTGGTGGTTTCTTGTTCAGTCCATAGGCCTACATCATGTGGCAAACCGGTGAGCATGTGGCTCTATTAGTATAGGAGATACCTGAAAACATATCACACTTTTCATCATAGTGCTTTTACCAATGCATAAAATGCATGGAGAAGTCATTTCGAATGACTGGTCCTCAGTGTTGTGAGAACGATGACTGGTTAAAATTTTTGGTGGTTTCTTGTTCAGTCCATAGGCCTACATCATGTGGCAAACCGGTGAGCATGTGGCTCTATTAGTATAGGAGATACCTGAAAACATATCACACTTTTCATCATAGTGCTTTTACCAATGCATAAAATGCATGGAGAAGTCATTTCGAATGACTGGTCCTCAGTGTTGTGAGAACGATGACTGGTTAAAATTTTTGGTGGTTTCTTGTTCAGTCCATAGGCCTACATCATGTGGCAAACCGGTGAGCATGTGGCTCTATTAGTATAGGAGATACCTGAAAACATATCACACTTTTCATCATAGTGCTTTTACCAATGCATAAAATGCATGGAGAAGTCATTTCGAATGACTGGTCCTCAGTGTTGTGAGAACGATGACTGGTTAAAATTTTTGGTGGTTTCTTGTTCAGTCCATAGGCCTACATCATGTGGCAAACCGGTGAGCATGTGGCTCTATTAGTATAGGAGATACCTGAAAACATATCACACTTTTCATCATAGTGCTTTTACCAATGCATAAAATGCATGGAGAAGTCATTTCGAATGACTGGTCCTCAGTGTTGTGAGAACGATGACTGGTTAAAATTTTTGGTGGTTTCTTGTTCAGTCCATAGGCCTACATCATGTGGCAAACCGGTGAGCATGTGGCTCTATTAGTATAGGAGATACCTGAAAACATATCACACTTTTCATCATAGTGCTTTTACCAATGCATAAAATGCATGGAGAAGTCATTTCGAATGACTGGTCCTCAGTGTTGTGAGAACGATGACTGGTTAAAATTTTTGGTGGTTTCTTGTTCAGTCCATAGGCCTACATCATGTGGCAAACCGGTGAGCATGTGGCTCTATTAGTATAGGAGATACCTGAAAACATATCACACTTTTAATCATAGTGCTTTTACCAATGCATAAAATGCATGGAGAAGTCATTTCGAATGACTGGTCCTCAGTGTTGTGAGAACGATGACTGGTTAAAATTTTTGGTGGTTTCTTGTTCAGTCCATAGGCCTACATCATGTGGCAAACCGGTGAGCATGTGGCTCTATTAGTATAGGAGATACCTGAAAACATATCACACTTTTCATCATAGTGCTTTTACCAATGCATAAAATGCATGGAGAAGTCATTTCGAATGACTGGTCCTCAGTGTTGTGAGAACGATGACTGGTTAAAATTTTTGGTGGTTTCTTGTTCACTCCATAGGCCTACATCATGTGGCAAACCGGTGAGCATGTGGCTCTATTAGTATAGGAGATACCTGAAAACATATCACACTTTTCATCATAGTGCTTTTACCAATGCATAAAATGCATGGAGAAGTCATTTCGAATGACTGGTCCTCAGTGTTGTGAGAACGATGACTGGTTAAAATTTGTGGTGGTTTCTTGTTCAGTCCATGGGCCTACATCATGTGGCAAACCGGTGAGCATGTGGCTCTATTAGTATAGGAGATACCTGAAAACATATCACACTTTTCATCATAGTGCTTTTACCAATGCATAAAATGCATGGAGAAGTCATTTCGAATGACTGGTCCTCAGTGTTGTGAGAACGATGACTGGTTAAAATTTTTGGTGGTTTCTTGTTCACTCCATAGGCCTACATCATGTGGCAAACCGGTGAGCATGTGGCTCTATTAGTATAGGAGATACCTGAAAACATATCACACTTTTCATCATAGTGCTTTTACCAATGCATAAAATGCATGGAGAAGTCATTTCGAATGACTGGTCCTCAGTGTTGTGAGAACGATGACTGGTTAAAATTTTTGGTGGTTTCTTGTTCAGTCCATAGGCCTACATCATGTGGCAAACCGGTGAGCATGTGGCTCTATTAGTATAGGAGATACCTGAAAACATATCACACTTTTCATCATAGTGCTTTTACCAATGCATAAAATGCATGGAGAAGTCATTTCGAATGACTGGTCCTCAGTGTTGTGAGAACGATGACTGGTTAAAATTTTTGGTGGTTTCTTGTTCAGTCCATAGGCCTACATCATGTGGCAAACCGGTGAGCATGTGGCTCTATTAGTATAGGAGATACCTGAAAACATATCACACTTTTCATCATAGTGCTTTTACCAATGCATAAAATGCATGGAGAAGTCATTTCGAATGACTGGTCCTCAGTGTTGTGAGAACGACACTGGTTAAAATTTTTGGTGGTTTCTTGTTCAGTCCATAGGCCTACATCATGTGGCAAACCGGTGAGCATGTGGCTCTGTTAGTATAGGAGATACCTGAAAACATATCACACTTTTCATCATAGTGCTTTTACCAATGCATAAAATGCATGGAGAAGTCATTTCGAATGACTGGTCCTCAGTGTTGTGAGAACGATGACTGGTTAAAATTTTTGGTGGTTTCTTGTTCAGTCCATAGGCCTACATCATGTGGCAAACCGGTGAGCATGTGGCTCTATTAGTATAGGAGATACCTGAAAACATATCACACTTTTCATCATAGTGCTTTTACCAATGCATAAAATGCATGGAGAAGTCATTTCGAATGACTGGTCCTCAGTGTTGTGAGAACGATGACTGGTTAAAATTTTTGGTGGTTTCTTGTTCAGTCCAGAGGCCTACATCATGTGGCAAACCGGTGAGCATGTGGCTCTATTAGTATAGGAGATACCTGAAAACATATCACACTTTTCATCATAGTGCTTTTACCAATGCATAAAATGCATGGAGAAGTCATTTCGAATGACTGGTCCTCAGTGTTGTGAGAACGATGACTGGTTAAAATTTTTGGTGGTTTCTTGTTCAGTCCATAGGCCTACATCATGTGGCAAACCGGTGAGCATGTGGCTCTATTAGTATAGTAGATACCTGAAAACATATCACACTTTTCATCATAGTGCTTTTACCAATGCATAAAATGCATGGAGAAGTCATTTCGAATGACTGGTCCTCAGTGTTGTGAGAACGATGACTGGTTAAAATTTTTGGTGGTTTCTTGTTCAGTCCATAGGCCTACATCATGTGGCAAACCGGTGAGCATGTGGCTCTATTAGTATAGGAGATACCTGAAAACATATCACACTTTTCATCATAGTGCTTTTACCAATGCATAAAATGCATGGAGAAGTCATTTCGAATGACTGGTCCTCAGTGTTGTGAGAATGATGACTGGTTAAAATTTTTGGTGGTTTCTTGTTCAGTCCATAGGCCTACATCATGTGGCAAACCGGTGAGCATGTGGCTCTATTAGTATAGGAGATACCTGAAATCATATCACACTTTTCATCATAGTGCTTTTACCAATGCATAAAATGCATGGAGAAGTCATTTCGAATGACTGGTCCTCAGTGTTGTGAGAACGATGACTGGTTAAAATTTTTGGTAGTTTCTTGTTCAGTCCATAGGCCTACATCATGTGGCAAACCGGTGAGCATGTGGCTCTATTAGTATAGGAGATACCTGAAAACATATCACACTTTTCATCATAGTGCTTTTACCAATGCATAAAATGCATGGAGAAGTCATTTCGAATGACTGGTCCTCAGTGTTGTGAGAACGATGACTGGTTAAAATTTTTGGTGGTTTCTTGTTCAGTCCATAGGCCTACATCATGTGGCAAACCGGTGAGCATGTGGCTCTATTAGTATAGGAGATACCTGAAAACATGTCACACTTTTCATCATAGTGCTTTAACCAATGCATAAAATGCATGGAGAAGTCATTTCGAATGACTGGTCCTCAGTGTTGTGAGAACGATGACTGGTTAAAATTTTTGGTGGTTTCTTGTTCAGTCCATAGGCCTACATCATGTGGTAAACCGGTGAGCATGTGGCTCTATTAGTATAGGAGATACCTGAAAACATATCACACTTTTCATCATAGTGCTTTTACCAATGCATAAAATGCATGGAGAAGTCATTTCGAATGACTGGTCCTCAGTGTTGTGAGAACGATGACTGGTTAAAATTTTTGGTGGTTTCTTGTTCAGTCCATAGGCCTACATCATGTTGCAAACCGGTGAGCATGTGGCTCTATTAGTATAGGAGATACCTGAAAACATATCACACTTTTCATCATAGTGCTTTTACCAATGCATAAAATGCATGGAGAAGTCATTTCGAATGACTGGTCCTCAGTGTTGTGAGAACGATGACTGGTTAAAATTTTTGGTGGTTTCTTGTTCAGTCCATAGGCCTACATCATGTGGCAAACCGGTGAGCATGTGGCTCTATTAGTATAGGAGATACCTAAAAAAAACATATCACACTTTTCATCATAGTGCTTTTACCAATGCATAAAATGCATGGAGAAGTCATTTCGAATGACTGGTCCTCAGTGTTGTGAGAACGATGACTGGTTAAAATTTTTGGTGGTTTCTTGTTCAGTCCATAGGCCTACATCATGTGGCAAACCGGTGAGCATGTGGCTCTATTAGTATAGGAGATACCTGAAAACATATCACACTTTTCATCATAGTGCTTTTACCAATGCATAAAATGCATGGAGAAGTCATTTCGAATGACTGGTCCTCAGTGTTGTGAGAACGATGACTGGTTAAAATTTTTGGTGGTTTCTTGTTCAGTCCATAGGCCTACATCATGTGGCAAACCGGTGAGCATGTGGCTCTATTAGTATAGGAGATACCTGAAAACATATCACACTTTTCATCATAGTGCTTTTACCAATGCATAAAATGCATGGAGAAGTCATTTCGAATGACTGGTCCTCAGTGTTGTGAGAACGATGACTGGTTAAAATTTTTGGTGGTTTCTTGTTCAGTCCATAGGCCTACATCATGTGGCAAACCGGTGAGCATGTGGCTCTATTAGTATAGGAGATACCTGAAAACATATCACACTTTTCATCATAGTGCTTTAACCAATGCATAAAATGCATGGAGAAGTCATTTCGAATGACTGGTCCTCAGTGTTGTGAGAACGATGACTGGTTAAAATTTTTGGTGGTTCCTTGTTCAGTCCATAGGCCTACATCATGTGGCAAACCGGTGAGCATGTGGCTCTATTAGTATAGGAGATACCTGAAAACATATCACACTTTTCATCATAGTGCTTTTACCAATGCATAAAATGCATGGAAAAGTCATTTCGAATGACTGGTCCTCAGTGTTGTGAGAACGATGACTGGTTAAAATTTTTGGTGGTTTCTTGTTCAGTCCATAGGCCTACATCATGTGGCAAACGGTGAGCATGTGGCTCTATTAGTATAGGAGATACCTGAAAACATATCACACTTTTCATCATAGTGCTTTTACCAATGCATAAAATGCATGGAGAAGTCATTTCGAATGACTGGTCCTCAGTGTTGTGAGAACGATGACTGGTTAAAATTTTTGGTGGTTTCTTGTTCAGTCCATAGGCCTACATCATGTGGCAAACCGTGAGCATGTGGCTCTATTAGTATAGGAGATACCTGAAAACATATCACACTTTTCATCATAGTGCTTTTACCAATGCATAAAATGCATGGAGAAGTCATTTCGAATGACTGGTCCTCAGTGTTGTGAGAACGATGACTGGTTAAAATTTTTGGTGGTTTCTTGTTCAGTCCATAGGCCTTACATTCATGTGGCAAACCGGTGAGCATGTGGCTCTATTAGTATAGGAGATACCTGAAAAACATATCACACTTTTCATCATAGTGCTTTTACCAATGCATAAAATGCATGGAGAAGTCATTTCGAATGACTGGTCCTCAGTGTTGTGAGAACGATGACTGGTTAAAATTTTGGTGGTTTCTTGTTCAGTCCATAGGCCTACATCATGTGGCAAACCGGTGAGCATGTGGCTCTATTAGTATAGGAGATACCTGAAAACATATCACACTTTTCATCATAGTGCTTTTACCAATGCAGAAAATGCATGGAGAAGTCATTTCGAATGACTGGTCCTCAGTGTTGTGAGAACGATGACTGGTTAAAATTTTTGGTGGTTTCTTGTTCAGTCCATAGGCCTACATCATGTGGCAAACCGGTGAGCATGTGGCTCTATTAGTATAGGAGATACCTGAAAACATATCACACTTTTCATCATAGTGCTTTTACCAATGCATAAAATGCATGGAGAAGTCATTTCGAATGACTGGTCCTCAGTGTTGTGAGAACGATGACTGGTTAAAATTTTTGGTGGGTTCTTGTTCAGTCCATAGGCCTACATCATGTGGCAAACCGGTGAGCATGTGGCTCTATTAGTATAGGAGATACCTGAAAACATATCACACTTTTCATCATAGTGCTTTTACCAATGCATAAAATGCATGGAGAAGTCATTTCGAATGACTGGTCCTCAGTGTTGTGAGAACGATGACTGGTTAAAATTTTTGGTGGTTTCTTGTTCAGTCCATAGGCCTACATCATGTGGCAAACCGGTGGCATGTGGCTCTATTAGTATAGGAGATACCTGAAAACATATCCACACTTTTCATCATAGTGCTTTTACAATGCATAAAATGCATGGAGAAGTCATTTCGAATGACTGGTCCTCAGTGTTGTGAGAACGATTGACTGGTTAAAATTTTTGGTGGTTTCTTGTTCAGTCCATAGGCCTACATCATGTGGCAAACCGGTGAGCATGTGGCTCTATTAGTATAGGAGATACCTGAAAACATCACACTTTTCATCATAGTGCTTTTACCAATGCATAAAATGCATGGAGAAGTCATTTCGAATGACTTGTCCTCAGTGTTGTGAGAACGATGAATGGTTAAATTTTTGGTGGTTTCTTGTTCAGTCCATAGGCCTACATCATGTGGCAAACCGGTGAGCATGTGGCTCTATTAGTATAGGAGATACCTGAAAACATATCACACTTTTCATCTAGTGCTTTTACCAATGCATAAAATGCATGGAGAAGTCATTTCGAATGACTGGTCCTCAGTGTTGTGAGAACGATGACTGGTTAAAATTTTTGGTGGTTTCTTGTTCAGTCCATAGGCCTACATCATGTGGCAAACCGGTGAGCATGTGGCTCTATTAGTATAGGAGATACCTGAAAACATATCACACTTTTCATCATAGTGCTTTTACGAATGCATAAAATGCATGGAGAAGTCATTTCGAATGACTGGTTCTCAGTGTTGTGAGAACGATGACTGGTTAACATTTTTGGTGGTTTCTTGTTCAGTCCATAGGCCTACATCATGTGGCAAACCGGTGAGCATGTGGCTCTATTAGTATAGGAGATACCAGAAAACATATCACACTTTTCATCATAGTGCTTTTACCAATGCATAAAATGCATGGAGAAGTCATTTCGAATGACTGGTCCTCAGTGTTGTGAGAACGATGACTGGTTAAAATTTTTAGTGGTTTCTTGTTCAGTCCCATAGGCCTACATCATGTGGCAAACCGGTGAGCATGTGGCTCTATTAGTATAGGAGATACCTGAAAACATATCACACTTTTCATCATAGTGCTTTTACCAATGCATAAAATGCATGGAGAAGTCATTTCGAATGACTGGTCCTCAGTGTTGTGAGAACGATGACTGGTTAAAATTTTTGGTGGTTTCTTGTTCAGTCCATAGGCCTACATCATGTGGCAAACCGGTGAGCATGTGGCTCTATTAGTATAGGAGATACCTGAAAACATATCACACTTTTCATCATAGTGCTTTTACCATGCATAAAATGCATGGAGAAGTCATTTCGAATGACTGGTCCTCAGTGTTGTGAGAACGATGACTGGTTAAAATTTTTGGTGGTTTCTTGTTCAGTCCATAGGCCTACATCATGTGGTCAAACCGGTGAGCATGTGGCTCTATTAGTATAGGAGATACCTGAAAACATATCACACTTTTCATCATAGTGCTTTTACCAATGCATAAAATGCAAGGAGAAGTCATTTCGAATGACTGGTCCTCAGTGTTGTGAGAACGATGACTGGTTAAAATTTTTGGTGGTTTCTTGTTCAGTCCATAGGCCTACATCATGTGGCAAACCGGTGAGCATGTGGCTCTATTAGTATAGGAGATACCTGAAAACATATCACACTTTTCATCATAGTGCTTTTACCAATGCATAAAATGCATGGAGAAGTCATTTCGAATGAATGGTCCTCAGTGTTGTGAGAACGATGACTGGTTAAAATTTTTGGTGGTTTCTTGTTCAGTCCATAGGCCTACATCATGTGGCAAACCGGTGAGCATGTGGCTCTATTAGTATAGGAGATACCTGAAAACATATCACTTTTCATCATAGTGCTTTTACCAATGCATAAAATGCATGGAGAAGTCATTTCGAATGACTGGTCCTCAGTGTTGTGAGTACGATGACTGGTTAAAATTTTTGGTGGTTTCTTGTTCAGTCCATAGGCCTACATCATGTGGCAAACCGGTGAGCATGTGGCTCTATTAGTATAGGAGATACCTAAAAAAAACATATCACACTTTTCATCATAGTGCTTTTACCAATGCATAAAATGCATGGAGAAGTCATTTCGAATGACTGGTCCTCAGTGTTGTGAGAACGATGACTGGTTAAAATTTTGGTGGTTTCTTGTTCAGTCCATAGGCCTACATCATGTGGCAAAACCGGTGAGCATGTGGCTCTATTAGTATAGGAGATACCTGAAAACATATCACACTTTTCATCATAGTGCTTTTACCAATGCATAAAATGCATGGAGAAGTCATTTCGAATGACTGGTCCTCAGTGTTGTGAGAACGATGACTGGTTAAAATTTTTGGTGGTTTCTTGTTCAGTCCATAGGCCTACATCATGTGGCAAACCGGTGAGCATGTGGCTCTATTAGTATAGGAGATACCTGAAACATATCACACTTTTCATCATAGTGCTTTAACCAATGCATAAAATGCATGGAGAAGTCATTTCGAATGACTGGTCCCTCAGTGTTGTGAGAACGATGACTGGTTAAAATTTTTGGTGGTTCCTTGTTCAGTCCATAGGCCTACATCATGTGGCAAACCGGTGAGCATGTGGCTCTATTAGTATAGGAGATAACCTGAAAACATATCACACTTTTCATCATAGTGCTTTTACCAATGCATAAAATGCATGGAAAAGTTCATTTCGAATGACTGGTCCTCAGGTGTTGTGAGAACGATGACTGGTTAAAATTTTTGGTGGTTTCTTGTTCAGTCCATAGGCCTACATCATGTGGCAAACCGGTGAGCATGTGGCTCTATTAGTATAGGAGATACCTGAAAACATATCACACTTTTCATCATAGTGCTTTTACCAATGCATAAATGCATGGAGAAGTCATTTCGAATGACTGGTCCTCAGTGTTGTGAGAACGATGACTGGTTAAAATTTTGGTGGTTTCTTGTTCAGTCCATAGGCCTACATCATGTGGCAAACCGGTGAGCATGTGGCTCTATTAGTATAGGAGATACCTGAAAACATATCACACTTTTCATCATAGTGCTTTTACCAATGCATAAAATGCATGGAGAAGTCATTTCGAATGACTGGTCCTCAGTGTTGTGAGAACGATGACTGGTTAAAATTTTTGGTGGTTTCTTGTTCAGTCCATAGGCTACATCATGTGGCAAACCGGTGAGCATGTGGCTCTATTAGTATAGGAGATACCTGAAAACATATCACACTTTTCATCATAGTGCTTTTACCAATGCATAAAATGCATGGAGAAGTCATTTCGAATGACTGGTCCTCAGTGTTGTGAGAACGATGACTGGTTAAAATTTTTGGTGGTTTCTTGTTCAGTCCATAGGCCTACATCATGTGGCAAACCGGTGAGCATGTGGCTCTATTAGTATAGGAGATACCTGAAAACATATCACACTTTTCATCATAGTGCTTTTACCAATGCATAAAATGCATGGAGAAGTCATTTCGAATGACTGGTCCTCAGTGTTGTGAGAACGATGACTGGTTAAAATTTTTGGTGGTTTCTTGTTCAGTCCATAGGCCTACATCATGTGGCAAACCGGTGAGCATGTGGCTCTATTAGTATAGGAGATACCTGAAAACATATCACACTTTTCATCATAGTGCTTTTTACCAATGCATAAAATGCATGGAGAAGTCATTTCGAATGACTGGTCCTCAGTGTTGTGAGAACGATGACTGGTTAAAATTTTTGGTGGTTCTTGTTCAGTCCATAGGCCTACATCATGTGGCAAACCGGTGAGCATGTGGCTCTATTAGTATAGGAGATACCTGAAAACATATCACACTTTTCATCATAGTGCTTTTACCAATGCATAAAATGCATGGAGAAGTCATTTCGAATGACTGGTCCTCAGTGTTGTGAGAACGATGACTGGTTAAAATTTTTGGTGGTTTCTTGTTCAGTCCATAGGCCTACATCATGTGGCAAACCGGTGAGCATGTGGCTCTATTAGTATAGGAGATACCTGAAAACATATCACACTTTTCATCATAGTGCCTTTTACCAATGCATAAAATGCATGGAGAAGTCATTTCGAATGACTGGTCCTCAGTGTTGTGAGAACGATGACTGGTTAAAATTTTTGGTGGTTTCTTGTTCAGTCCATAGGCCTACATCATGTGGCAAACCGGTGAGCATGTGCTCTATTAGTATAGGAGATACCTGAAAACATATCACACTTTTCATCATAGTGCTTTTACCAATGCATAAAATGCATGGAGAAGTCATTTCGAATGACTGGTCCTCAGTGTTGTGAGAACGATGACTGGTTAAAATTTTTGGTGGTTTCTTGTTCAGTCCATAGGCCTACATCATGTGGCAAACCGGTGAGCATGTGGCTCTATTAGTATAGGAGATACCTGAAAACATATCACACTTTTCATCATAGTGCTTTTACCATGCATAAAATGCTGGAGAAGTCATTTCGAATGACTGGTCTCAGTGTTGTGAGAACGATGACTGGTTAAAATTTTTGGTGGTTTCTTGTTCAGTCCATAGGCTACATCATGTGGCAAACCGGTGAGCATGTGGCTCTATTAGTATAGGAGATACCTGAAAACATATCACACTTTTCATCATAGTGCTTTTACCAATGCATAAAATGCATGGAGAAGTCATTTCGAATGACTGGTCCTCAGTGTTGTGAGAACGATGACTGGTTAAAATTTTGGTGGTTTCTTGTTCAGTCCATAGGCCTACATCATGTGGCAAACCGGTGAGCATGTGGCTCTATTAGTATAGGAGATACCTGAAAACATATCACACTTTTCATCATAGTGCTTTTACCAATGCATAAAATGCATGGAGAAGTCATTTCGAATGACTGGTCCTCAGTGTTGTGAGAACGATGACTGGTTAAAATTTTTGGTGGTTTCTTGTTCAGTCCATAGGCCTACATCAAGTGGCAAACCGGTGAGCATGTGGCTCTATTAGTATAGGAGATACCTGAAAACATATCACACTTTTCATCATAGTGCTTTTACCAATGCATAAAATGCATGGAGAAGTCATTTCGAATGACTGGTCCTCAGTGTTGTGAGAACGATGACTGGTTAAAATTTTTGGTGGTTTCTTGTTCAGTCCATAGGCCTACATCATGTGGCAAACCGGTGAGCATGTGGCTCTATTAGTATAGGAGATACCTGAAAACATATCACACTTTTCATCATAGTGCTTTTACCAATGCATAAAATGCATGGAGAAGTCATTTCGAATGACTGGTCCTCAGTGTTGTGAGAACGATGACTGGTTAAAATTTTGGTGGTTTCTTGTTCAGTCCATAGGCCTACATCATGTGCAAACCGGTGAGCATGTGGCTCTATTAGTATAGGAGATACCTGAAAACATATCACACTTTTCATCATAGTGCTTTTACCAATGCATAAAATGCATGGAGAAGTCATTTCGAATGACTGGTCCTCAGTGTTGTGAGAACGATGACTGGTTAAAATTTTTGGTGGTTTCTTGTTCAGTCCATAGGCCTACATCATGTGCAAACCGGTGAGCATGTGGCTCTATTAGTATAGGAGATACCTGAAAACATATCACACTTTTCATCATAGTGCTTTTACCAATGCATAAAATGCATGGAGAAGTCATTTCGAATGACTGGTCCTCAGTGTTGTGAGAACGATGACTGGTTAAAATTTTTGGTGGTTTCTTGTTCAGTCCATAGGCCTACATCATGTGGCAAACCGGTGAGCATGTGGCTCTATTAGTATAGGAGATACCTGAAAACATATCACACCTTTCATCATAGTGCTTTTACCAATGCAAAAAAATCATGGAGAAGTCATTTCGAATGACTGGTGCCTCAGTGTTGTGAGAACGATGACTGGTTAAAATTTTTGGTGGTTTCTTGTTCAGTCCATAGGCCTACATCATGTGGCAAACCGGTGAGCATGTGGCTCTATTAGTATAGGAGATACCTGAAAACATATCACACTTTTCATCATAGTGCTTTTTACCAATGCATAAAAATGCATGGAGAAGTCATTTCGAATGACTGGTCCTCAGTGTTGTGAGAACGATGACTGGTTAAAATTTTTGGTGGTTTCTTGTTCAGTCCATAGGCCTACATCATGTGGCAAACCGGTGAGCATGTGGCTCTATTAGTATAGGAGATACCTGAAAACATATCACACTTTTCATCATAGTGCTTTTACCAATGCATAAAATGCATGGAGAAGTCATTTCGAATGACTGGTCCTCAGTGTTATGTGAGAACGATGACTGGTTAAAATTTGTTGGTGGTTTCTTGTTCAGTCCCATAGGCCTACATCATGTGGCAAACCGGTGAGCATGTGGCTCTATTAGTATAGGAGATACCTGAAACATATCACACTTTTCATCATAGTTGCTTTTACCAATGCATAAAATGCATGGAGAAGTCATTTCGAATGACTGGTCCTCAGTGTTGTGAGAACGATGACTGGTTAAAATTTTTGGTGGTTTCTTGTTCAGTCCATAGGCCTACATCATGTGGCAAACCGGTGAGCATGTGGCTCTATTAGTATAGGAGATACCTGAAAACATATCACACTTTTCATCATAGTGCTTTTACCAATGCATAAAATGCATGGAGAAGTCATTTCGAATGACTGGTCCTCAGTGTTGTGAGAACGATGACTGGTTAAAATTTTAGGTGGTTTCTGTTCAGTCCATAGGCCTACATCATGTGGCAAACGGTGAGCATGTGGCTCTATTAGTATAGGAGATACCTGAAAAACATATCACACTTTTCATCATAGTGCTTTTACCAATGCATAAAATGCATGGAGAAGTCATTTCGAATGACTGGTCCTCAGTGTTTGTGAGAACGATGACTGGTTAAAATTTTTGTGGTTTCTTGTTCAGTCCATAGGCCTACATCATGTGGCAAACCGGTGAGCCATGTGGCTCTATTAGTATAGGAGATACCTGAAAACATATCACACTTTTCATCATAGTGCTTTTACCAATGCATAAAATGCATGGAGAAGTCATTTCGAATGACTGGTCCTCAGTGTTGTGAGAACGATGACTGGTTAAAATTTTTGGTGGTTTCTTGTTCAGTCCATAGGCCTACATCATGTGGCAAACCGGTGAGCATGTGGCTCTATTAGTATAGGAGATACCTGAAAAACATATCACACTTTTCATCATAGTGCTTTTACCAATGCATAAAATGCATGGAGAAGTCATTTCGAATGACTGGTCCTCAGTGTTGTGAGAACGATGACTGGTTAAAATTTTTGGTGGTTTCTTGTTCAGTCATAGGCGCCTACATCATGTGGCAAACCAGGTGAGCATGTGGCTCTATTAGTATAGGAGATACCTGAAACATATCACACTTTTCATCATAGTGCTTTTACCAATGCATAAAATGCATGGAGAAGTCATTTCGAATGACTGGTCCTCAGTGTTGTGAGAACGATGACTGGTTAAAATTTTTGGTGGTTTCTTGTTCAGTCCATAGGCCTACATCATGTGGCAAACCGGTGAGCATGTGGCTCTATTAGTATAGGAGATACCTGAAAACATATCACACTTTTCATCATAGTGCTTTTACCAATGCATAAAATGCATGGAGAAGTCATTTCGAATGACTGGTCCTCAGTGTTGTGAGAACGATGACTGGTTAAAATTTTTGGTGGTTTCTTGTTCAGTCCATAGGCCTACATCATGTGGCAAACCGGTGAGCATGTGGCTCTATTAGTATAGGAGATACCTGAAAACATATCACACTTTTCATCATAGTGCTTTTACCAATGCATAAAATGCATGGAGAAGTCATTTCGAATGACTGGTCCTCAGTGTTGTGAGAACGATGACTGGTTAAAATTTTTGGTGGTTTCTTGTTCAGTCCATAGGCCTACATCATGTGTCAAACCGGTGAGCATGTGGCTCTATTAGTATAGGAGATACCTGAAAACATATCACACTTTTCATCATAGTGCTTTTACCAATGCATAAAAATAGCATGGAGAAGTCATTTCGAATGACTGGTCCTCAGTGTTGTGAGAACGATGACTGGTTTAAAATTTTTGGTGGTTTCTTGTTCAGTCCATAGGCCTACATCATGTGGCAAACCGGTGAGCATGTGGCTCTATTAGTATAGGAGATACCTGAAAACATATCACACTTTTCATCATAGTGCTTTTACCAATGCATAAAATGCATGGAGAAGTCATTTCGATGACTGGTCCTCAGTGTTGTGAGAACGATGACTGTTAAAAATTTTTGGTGGTTTCTTGTTCAGTCCATAGGCCTACATCATGTGGCAAACCGGTGCTGCATGATGGCTCTATTAGTACTAGAGATCCTGAAAAACACTATCACACTTTTCATCATAGAGCTTTTACCAATGCCAAAAAAAACAAACCCATGGAAGAAGTCATTTCGTCCTCAGTGTTGTGAGAACGATGACTGGTTAAAATTTTTGGTGGTTTCTTGTTCAGTCCATAGGCCTACATCATGTGGCAAACCGGTGAGCATGTGGCTCTATTAGTATAGGAGATACCTGAAAACATATCACACTTTTCATCATAGTGCTTTTACCAATGCATAAAATGCATGGAGAAGTCATTTCGAATGACTGGTCCTCAGTGTTGTGAGAACGATGACTGGTTAAAATTTTTGGTGGTTTCTTGTTCAGTCCATAGGCCTACATCATGTGGCAAACCGGTGAGCATGTGGCTCTATTAGTATAGGAGATACCTGAAAACATATCACACTTTTCATCATAGTGCTTTTACCAATGCATAAAATGCATGGAGAAGTCATTTCGAATGACTGGTCCTCAGTGTTGTGAGAACGATGACTGGTTAAAATTTTTGGTGGTTTCTTGTTCAGTCCATAGGCCTACATCATGTGGCAAACCGGTGAGCATGTGGCTCTATTAGTATAGGAGATACCTGAAAACATATCACACTTTTCATCATAGTGCTTTTACCAATGCATAAAATGCATGGAGAAGTCATTTCGAATGACTGGTCCTCAGTGTTGTGAGAACGATGACTGGTTAAAATTTTTGGTGGTTTCTTGTTCAGTCCATAGGCCTACATCATGTGGCAAACCGGTGAGCATGTGGCTCTATTAGTATAGGAGATACCTGAAAACATATCACACTTTTCATCATAGTGCTTTTACCAATGCATAAAATGCATGGAGAAGTCATTTCGAATGACTGGTCCTCAGTGTTGTGAGAACGATGACTGGTTAAAATTTTTGGTGGTTTCTTGTTCAGTCCATAGGCCTACATCATGTGGCAAACCGGTGAGCATGTGGCTCTATTAGTATAGGAGATACCTGAAAACATATCACACTTTTCATCATAGTGCTTTTACCAATGCATAAAATGCATGGAGAAGTCATTTCGAATGACTGGTCCTCAGTGTTGTGAGAACGATGACTGGTTAAAATTTTTGGTGGTTTCTTGTTCAGTCCATAGGCCTACATCATGTGGCAAACCGGTGAGCATGTGGCTCTATTAGTATAGGAGATACCTGAAAACATATCACACTTTTCATCATAGTGCTTTTACCAATGCATAAAATGCATGGAGAAGTCATTTCGAATGACTGGTCCTCAGTGTTGTGAGAACGATGACTGGTTAAAATTTTTGGTGGTTTCTTGTTCAGTCCATAGGCCTACATCATGTGGCAAACCGGTGAGCATGTGGCTCTATTAGTATAGGAGATACCTGAAAACATATCACACTTTTCATCATAGTGCTTTTACCAATGCATAAAATGCATGGAGAAGTCATTTCGAATGACTGGTCCTCAGTGTTGTGAGAACGATGACTGGTTAAAATTTTTGGTGGTTTCTTGTTCAGTCCATAGGCCTACATCATGTGGCAAACCGGTGAGCATGTGGCTCTATTAGTATAGGAGATACCTGAAAACATATCACACTTTTCATCATAGTGCTTTTACCAATGCATAAAATGCATGGAGAAGTCATTTCGAATGACTGGTCCTCAGTGTTGTGAGAACGATGACTGGTTAAAATTTTTGGTGGTTTCTTGTTCAGTCCATAGGCCTACATCATGTGGCAAACCGGTGAGCATGTGGCTCTATTAGTATAGGAGATACCTGAAAACATATCACACTTTTCATCATAGTGCTTTTACCAATGCATAAAATGCATGGAGAAGTCATTTCGAATGACTGGTCCTCAGTGTTGTGAGAACGATGACTGGTTAAAATTTTTGGTGGTTTCTTGTTCAGTCCATAGGCCTACATCATGTGGCAAACCGGTGAGCATGTGGCTCTATTAGTATAGGAGATACCTGAAAACATATCACACTTTTCATCATAGTGCTTTTACCAATGCATAAAATGCATGGAGAAGTCATTTCGAATGACTGGTCCTCAGTGTTGTGAGAACGATGACTGGTTAAAATTTTTGGTGGTTTCTTGTTCAGTCCATAGGCCTACATCATGTGGCAAACCGGTGAGCATGTGGCTCTATTAGTATAGGAGATACCTGAAAACATATCACACTTTTCATCATAGTGCTTTTACCAATGCATAAAATGCATGGAGAAGTCATTTCGAATGACTGGTCCTCAGTGTTGTGAGAACGATGACTGGTTAAAATTTTTGGTGGTTTCTTGTTCAGTCCATAGGCCTACATCATGTGGCAAACCGGTGAGCATGTGGCTCTATTAGTATAGGAGATACCTGAAAACATATCACACTTTTCATCATAGTGCTTTTACCAATGCATAAAATGCATGGAGAAGTCATTTCGAATGACTGGTCCTCAGTGTTGTGAGAACGATGACTGGTTAAAATTTTTGGTGGTTTCTTGTTCAGTCCATAGGCCTACATCATGTGGCAAACCGGTGAGCATGTGGCTCTATTAGTATAGGAGATACCTGAAAACATATCACACTTTTCATCATAGTGCTTTTACCAATGCATAAAATGCATGGAGAAGTCATTTCGAATGACTGGTCCTCAGTGTTGTGAGAACGATGACTGGTTAAAATTTTTGGTGGTTTCTTGTTCAGTCCATAGGCCTACATCATGTGGCAAACCGGTGAGCATGTGGCTCTATTAGTATAGGAGATACCTGAAAACATATCACACTTTTCATCATAGTGCTTTTACCAATGCATAAAATGCATGGAGAAGTCATTTCGAATGACTGGTCCTCAGTGTTGTGAGAACGATGACTGGTTAAAATTTTTGGTGGTTTCTTGTTCAGTCCATAGGCCTACATCATGTGGCAAACCGGTGAGCATGTGGCTCTATTAGTATAGGAGATACCTGAAAACATATCACACTTTTCATCATAGTGCTTTTACCAATGCATAAAATGCATGGAGAAGTCATTTCGAATGACTGGTCCTCAGTGTTGTGAGAACGATGACTGGTTAAAATTTTTGGTGGTTTCTTGTTCAGTCCATAGGCCTACATCATGTGGCAAACCGGTGAGCATGTGGCTCTATTAGTATAGGAGATACCTGAAAACATATCACACTTTTCATCATAGTGCTTTTACCAATGCATAAAATGCATGGAGAAGTCATTTCGAATGACTGGTCCTCAGTGTTGTGAGAACGATGACTGGTTAAAATTTTTGGTGGTTTCTTGTTCAGTCCATAGGCCTACATCATGTGGCAAACCGGTGAGCATGTGGCTCTATTAGTATAGGAGATACCTGAAAACATATCACACTTTTCATCATAGTGCTTTTACCAATGCATAAAATGCATGGAGAAGTCATTTCGAATGACTGGTCCTCAGTGTTGTGAGAACGATGACTGGTTAAAATTTTTGGTGGTTTCTTGTTCAGTCCATAGGCCTACATCATGTGGCAAACCGGTGAGCATGTGGCTCTATTAGTATAGGAGATACCTGAAAACATATCACACTTTTCATCATAGTGCTTTTACCAATGCATAAAATGCATGGAGAAGTCATTTCGAATGACTGGTCCTCAGTGTTGTGAGAACGATGACTGGTTAAAATTTTTGGTGGTTTCTTGTTCAGTCCATAGGCCTACATCATGTGGCAAACCGGTGAGCATGTGGCTCTATTAGTATAGGAGATACCTGAAAACATATCACACTTTTCATCATAGTGCTTTTACCAATGCATAAAATGCATGGAGAAGTCATTTCGAATGACTGGTCCTCAGTGTTGTGAGAACGATGACTGGTTAAAATTTTTGGTGGTTTCTTGTTCAGTCCATAGGCCTACATCATGTGGCAAACCGGTGAGCATGTGGCTCTATTAGTATAGGAGATACCTGAAAACATATCACACTTTTCATCATAGTGCTTTTACCAATGCATAAAATGCATGGAGAAGTCATTTCGAATGACTGGTCCTCAGTGTTGTGAGAACGATGACTGGTTAAAATTTTTGGTGGTTTCTTGTTCAGTCCATAGGCCTACATCATGTGGCAAACCGGTGAGCATGTGGCTCTATTAGTATAGGAGATACCTGAAAACATATCACACTTTTCATCATAGTGCTTTTACCAATGCATAAAATGCATGGAGAAGTCATTTCGAATGACTGGTCCTCAGTGTTGTGAGAACGATGACTGGTTAAAATTTTTGGTGGTTTCTTGTTCAGTCCATAGGCCTACATCATGTGGCAAACCGGTGAGCATGTGGCTCTATTAGTATAGGAGATACCTGAAAACATATCACACTTTTCATCATAGTGCTTTTACCAATGCATAAAATGCATGGAGAAGTCATTTCGAATGACTGGTCCTCAGTGTTGTGAGAACGATGACTGGTTAAAATTTTTGGTGGTTTCTTGTTCAGTCCATAGGCCTACATCATGTGGCAAACCGGTGAGCATGTGGCTCTATTAGTATAGGAGATACCTGAAAACATATCACACTTTTCATCATAGTGCTTTTACCAATGCATAAAATGCATGGAGAAGTCATTTCGAATGACTGGTCCTCAGTGTTGTGAGAACGATGACTGGTTAAAATTTTTGGTGGTTTCTTGTTCAGTCCATAGGCCTACATCATGTGGCAAACCGGTGAGCATGTGGCTCTATTAGTATAGGAGATACCTGAAAACATATCACACTTTTCATCATAGTGCTTTTACCAATGCATAAAATGCATGGAGAAGTCATTTCGAATGACTGGTCCTCAGTGTTGTGAGAACGATGACTGGTTAAAATTTTTGGTGGTTTCTTGTTCAGTCCATAGGCCTACATCATGTGGCAAACCGGTGAGCATGTGGCTCTATTAGTATAGGAGATACCTGAAAACATATCACACTTTTCATCATAGTGCTTTTACCAATGCATAAAATGCATGGAGAAGTCATTTCGAATGACTGGTCCTCAGTGTTGTGAGAACGATGACTGGTTAAAATTTTTGGTGGTTTCTTGTTCAGTCCATAGGCCTACATCATGTGGCAAACCGGTGAGCATGTGGCTCTATTAGTATAGGAGATACCTGAAAACATATCACACTTTTCATCATAGTGCTTTTACCAATGCATAAAATGCATGGAGAAGTCATTTCGAATGACTGGTCCTCAGTGTTGTGAGAACGATGACTGGTTAAAATTTTTGGTGGTTTCTTGTTCAGTCCATAGGCCTACATCATGTGGCAAACCGGTGAGCATGTGGCTCTATTAGTATAGGAGATACCTGAAAACATATCACACTTTTCATCATAGTGCTTTTACCAATGCATAAAATGCATGGAGAAGTCATTTCGAATGACTGGTCCTCAGTGTTGTGAGAACGATGACTGGTTAAAATTTTTGGTGGTTTCTTGTTCAGTCCATAGGCCTACATCATGTGGCAAACCGGTGAGCATGTGGCTCTATTAGTATAGGAGATACCTGAAAACATATCACACTTTTCATCATAGTGCTTTTACCAATGCATAAAATGCATGGAGAAGTCATTTCGAATGACTGGTCCTCAGTGTTGTGAGAACGATGACTGGTTAAAATTTTTGGTGGTTTCTTGTTCAGTCCATAGGCCTACATCATGTGGCAAACCGGTGAGCATGTGGCTCTATTAGTATAGGAGATACCTGAAAACATATCACACTTTTCATCATAGTGCTTTTACCAATGCATAAAATGCATGGAGAAGTCATTTCGAATGACTGGTCCTCAGTGTTGTGAGAACGATGACTGGTTAAAATTTTTGGTGGTTTCTTGTTCAGTCCATAGGCCTACATCATGTGGCAAACCGGTGAGCATGTGGCTCTATTAGTATAGGAGATACCTGAAAACATATCACACTTTTCATCATAGTGCTTTTACCAATGCATAAAATGCATGGAGAAGTCATTTCGAATGACTGGTCCTCAGTGTTGTGAGAACGATGACTGGTTAAAATTTTTGGTGGTTTCTTGTTCAGTCCATAGGCCTACATCATGTGGCAAACCGGTGAGCATGTGGCTCTATTAGTATAGGAGATACCTGAAAACATATCACACTTTTCATCATAGTGCTTTTACCAATGCATAAAATGCATGGAGAAGTCATTTCGAATGACTGGTCCTCAGTGTTGTGAGAACGATGACTGGTTAAAATTTTTGGTGGTTTCTTGTTCAGTCCATAGGCCTACATCATGTGGCAAACCGGTGAGCATGTGGCTCTATTAGTATAGGAGATACCTGAAAACATATCACACTTTTCATCATAGTGCTTTTACCAATGCATAAAATGCATGGAGAAGTCATTTCGAATGACTGGTCCTCAGTGTTGTGAGAACGATGACTGGTTAAAATTTTTGGTGGTTTCTTGTTCAGTCCATAGGCCTACATCATGTGGCAAACCGGTGAGCATGTGGCTCTATTAGTATAGGAGATACCTGAAAACATATCACACTTTTCATCATAGTGCTTTTACCAATGCATAAAATGCATGGAGAAGTCATTTCGAATGACTGGTCCTCAGTGTTGTGAGAACGATGACTGGTTAAAATTTTTGGTGGTTTCTTGTTCAGTCCATAGGCCTACATCATGTGGCAAACCGGTGAGCATGTGGCTCTATTAGTATAGGAGATACCTGAAAACATATCACACTTTTCATCATAGTGCTTTTACCAATGCATAAAATGCATGGAGAAGTCATTTCGAATGACTGGTCCTCAGTGTTGTGAGAACGATGACTGGTTAAAATTTTTGGTGGTTTCTTGTTCAGTCCATAGGCCTACATCATGTGGCAAACCGGTGAGCATGTGGCTCTATTAGTATAGGAGATACCTGAAAACATATCACACTTTTCATCATAGTGCTTTTACCAATGCATAAAATGCATGGAGAAGTCATTTCGAATGACTGGTCCTCAGTGTTGTGAGAACGATGACTGGTTAAAATTTTTGGTGGTTTCTTGTTCAGTCCATAGGCCTACATCATGTGGCAAACCGGTGAGCATGTGGCTCTATTAGTATAGGAGATACCTGAAAACATATCACACTTTTCATCATAGTGCTTTTACCAATGCATAAAATGCATGGAGAAGTCATTTCGAATGACTGGTCCTCAGTGTTGTGAGAACGATGACTGGTTAAAATTTTTGGTGGTTTCTTGTTCAGTCCATAGGCCTACATCATGTGGCAAACCGGTGAGCATGTGGCTCTATTAGTATAGGAGATACCTGAAAACATATCACACTTTTCATCATAGTGCTTTTACCAATGCATAAAATGCATGGAGAAGTCATTTCGAATGACTGGTCCTCAGTGTTGTGAGAACGATGACTGGTTAAAATTTTTGGTGGTTTCTTGTTCAGTCCATAGGCCTACATCATGTGGCAAACCGGTGAGCATGTGGCTCTATTAGTATAGGAGATACCTGAAAACATATCACACTTTTCATCATAGTGCTTTTACCAATGCATAAAATGCATGGAGAAGTCATTTCGAATGACTGGTCCTCAGTGTTGTGAGAACGATGACTGGTTAAAATTTTTGGTGGTTTCTTGTTCAGTCCATAGGCCTACATCATGTGGCAAACCGGTGAGCATGTGGCTCTATTAGTATAGGAGATACCTGAAAACATATCACACTTTTCATCATAGTGCTTTTACCAATGCATAAAATGCATGGAGAAGTCATTTCGAATGACTGGTCCTCAGTGTTGTGAGAACGATGACTGGTTAAAATTTTTGGTGGTTTCTTGTTCAGTCCATAGGCCTACATCATGTGGCAAACCGGTGAGCATGTGGCTCTATTAGTATAGGAGATACCTGAAAACATATCACACTTTTCATCATAGTGCTTTTACCAATGCATAAAATGCATGGAGAAGTCATTTCGAATGACTGGTCCTCAGTGTTGTGAGAACGATGACTGGTTAAAATTTTTGGTGGTTTCTTGTTCAGTCCATAGGCCTACATCATGTGGCAAACCGGTGAGCATGTGGCTCTATTAGTATAGGAGATACCTGAAAACATATCACACTTTTCATCATAGTGCTTTTACCAATGCATAAAATGCATGGAGAAGTCATTTCGAATGACTGGTCCTCAGTGTTGTGAGAACGATGACTGGTTAAAATTTTTGGTGGTTTCTTGTTCAGTCCATAGGCCTACATCATGTGGCAAACCGGTGAGCATGTGGCTCTATTAGTATAGGAGATACCTGAAAACATATCACACTTTTCATCATAGTGCTTTTACCAATGCATAAAATGCATGGAGAAGTCATTTCGAATGACTGGTCCTCAGTGTTGTGAGAACGATGACTGGTTAAAATTTTTGGTGGTTTCTTGTTCAGTCCATAGGCCTACATCATGTGGCAAACCGGTGAGCATGTGGCTCTATTAGTATAGGAGATACCTGAAAACATATCACACTTTTCATCATAGTGCTTTTACCAATGCATAAAATGCATGGAGAAGTCATTTCGAATGACTGGTCCTCAGTGTTGTGAGAACGATGACTGGTTAAAATTTTTGGTGGTTTCTTGTTCAGTCCATAGGCCTACATCATGTGGCAAACCGGTGAGCATGTGGCTCTATTAGTATAGGAGATACCTGAAAACATATCACACTTTTCATCATAGTGCTTTTACCAATGCATAAAATGCATGGAGAAGTCATTTCGAATGACTGGTCCTCAGTGTTGTGAGAACGATGACTGGTTAAAATTTTTGGTGGTTTCTTGTTCAGTCCATAGGCCTACATCATGTGGCAAACCGGTGAGCATGTGGCTCTATTAGTATAGGAGATACCTGAAAACATATCACACTTTTCATCATAGTGCTTTTACCAATGCATAAAATGCATGGAGAAGTCATTTCGAATGACTGGTCCTCAGTGTTGTGAGAACGATGACTGGTTAAAATTTTTGGTGGTTTCTTGTTCAGTCCATAGGCCTACATCATGTGGCAAACCGGTGAGCATGTGGCTCTATTAGTATAGGAGATACCTGAAAACATATCACACTTTTCATCATAGTGCTTTTACCAATGCATAAAATGCATGGAGAAGTCATTTCGAATGACTGGTCCTCAGTGTTGTGAGAACGATGACTGGTTAAAATTTTTGGTGGTTTCTTGTTCAGTCCATAGGCCTACATCATGTGGCAAACCGGTGAGCATGTGGCTCTATTAGTATAGGAGATACCTGAAAACATATCACACTTTTCATCATAGTGCTTTTACCAATGCATAAAATGCATGGAGAAGTCATTTCGAATGACTGGTCCTCAGTGTTGTGAGAACGATGACTGGTTAAAATTTTTGGTGGTTTCTTGTTCAGTCCATAGGCCTACATCATGTGGCAAACCGGTGAGCATGTGGCTCTATTAGTATAGGAGATACCTGAAAACATATCACACTTTTCATCATAGTGCTTTTACCAATGCATAAAATGCATGGAGAAGTCATTTCGAATGACTGGTCCTCAGTGTTGTGAGAACGATGACTGGTTAAAATTTTTGGTGGTTTCTTGTTCAGTCCATAGGCCTACATCATGTGGCAAACCGGTGAGCATGTGGCTCTATTAGTATAGGAGATACCTGAAAACATATCACACTTTTCATCATAGTGCTTTTACCAATGCATAAAATGCATGGAGAAGTCATTTCGAATGACTGGTCCTCAGTGTTGTGAGAACGATGACTGGTTAAAATTTTTGGTGGTTTCTTGTTCAGTCCATAGGCCTACATCATGTGGCAAACCGGTGAGCATGTGGCTCTATTAGTATAGGAGATACCTGAAAACATATCACACTTTTCATCATAGTGCTTTTACCAATGCATAAAATGCATGGAGAAGTCATTTCGAATGACTGGTCCTCAGTGTTGTGAGAACGATGACTGGTTAAAATTTTTGGTGGTTTCTTGTTCAGTCCATAGGCCTACATCATGTGGCAAACCGGTGAGCATGTGGCTCTATTAGTATAGGAGATACCTGAAAACATATCACACTTTTCATCATAGTGCTTTTACCAATGCATAAAATGCATGGAGAAGTCATTTCGAATGACTGGTCCTCAGTGTTGTGAGAACGATGACTGGTTAAAATTTTTGGTGGTTTCTTGTTCAGTCCATAGGCCTACATCATGTGGCAAACCGGTGAGCATGTGGCTCTATTAGTATAGGAGATACCTGAAAACATATCACACTTTTCATCATAGTGCTTTTACCAATGCATAAAATGCATGGAGAAGTCATTTCGAATGACTGGTCCTCAGTGTTGTGAGAACGATGACTGGTTAAAATTTTTGGTGGTTTCTTGTTCAGTCCATAGGCCTACATCATGTGGCAAACCGGTGAGCATGTGGCTCTATTAGTATAGGAGATACCTGAAAACATATCACACTTTTCATCATAGTGCTTTTACCAATGCATAAAATGCATGGAGAAGTCATTTCGAATGACTGGTCCTCAGTGTTGTGAGAACGATGACTGGTTAAAATTTTTGGTGGTTTCTTGTTCAGTCCATAGGCCTACATCATGTGGCAAACCGGTGAGCATGTGGCTCTATTAGTATAGGAGATACCTGAAAACATATCACACTTTTCATCATAGTGCTTTTACCAATGCATAAAATGCATGGAGAAGTCATTTCGAATGACTGGTCCTCAGTGTTGTGAGAACGATGACTGGTTAAAATTTTTGGTGGTTTCTTGTTCAGTCCATAGGCCTACATCATGTGGCAAACCGGTGAGCATGTGGCTCTATTAGTATAGGAGATACCTGAAAACATATCACACTTTTCATCATAGTGCTTTTACCAATGCATAAAATGCATGGAGAAGTCATTTCGAATGACTGGTCCTCAGTGTTGTGAGAACGATGACTGGTTAAAATTTTTGGTGGTTTCTTGTTCAGTCCATAGGCCTACATCATGTGGCAAACCGGTGAGCATGTGGCTCTATTAGTATAGGAGATACCTGAAAACATATCACACTTTTCATCATAGTGCTTTTACCAATGCATAAAATGCATGGAGAAGTCATTTCGAATGACTGGTCCTCAGTGTTGTGAGAACGATGACTGGTTAAAATTTTTGGTGGTTTCTTGTTCAGTCCATAGGCCTACATCATGTGGCAAACCGGTGAGCATGTGGCTCTATTAGTATAGGAGATACCTGAAAACATATCACACTTTTCATCATAGTGCTTTTACCAATGCATAAAATGCATGGAGAAGTCATTTCGAATGACTGGTCCTCAGTGTTGTGAGAACGATGACTGGTTAAAATTTTTGGTGGTTTCTTGTTCAGTCCATAGGCCTACATCATGTGGCAAACCGGTGAGCATGTGGCTCTATTAGTATAGGAGATACCTGAAAACATATCACACTTTTCATCATAGTGCTTTTACCAATGCATAAAATGCATGGAGAAGTCATTTCGAATGACTGGTCCTCAGTGTTGTGAGAACGATGACTGGTTAAAATTTTTGGTGGTTTCTTGTTCAGTCCATAGGCCTACATCATGTGGCAAACCGGTGAGCATGTGGCTCTATTAGTATAGGAGATACCTGAAAACATATCACACTTTTCATCATAGTGCTTTTACCAATGCATAAAATGCATGGAGAAGTCATTTCGAATGACTGGTCCTCAGTGTTGTGAGAACGATGACTGGTTAAAATTTTTGGTGGTTTCTTGTTCAGTCCATAGGCCTACATCATGTGGCAAACCGGTGAGCATGTGGCTCTATTAGTATAGGAGATACCTGAAAACATATCACACTTTTCATCATAGTGCTTTTACCAATGCATAAAATGCATGGAGAAGTCATTTCGAATGACTGGTCCTCAGTGTTGTGAGAACGATGACTGGTTAAAATTTTTGGTGGTTTCTTGTTCAGTCCATAGGCCTACATCATGTGGCAAACCGGTGAGCATGTGGCTCTATTAGTATAGGAGATACCTGAAAACATATCACACTTTTCATCATAGTGCTTTTACCAATGCATAAAATGCATGGAGAAGTCATTTCGAATGACTGGTCCTCAGTGTTGTGAGAACGATGACTGGTTAAAATTTTGTGGCTGGTTTCTTGTTCAGTCCATAGGCCTACATCATGTGGCAAACCGGTGAGCATGTGGCTCTATTAGTATAGGAGATACCTGAAAACATATCACACTTTTCATCATAGTGCTTTTACCAATGCATAAAATGCATGGAGAAGTCATTTCGAATGACTGGTCCTCAGTGTTGTGAGAACGATGACTGGTTAAAATTTTTGGTGGTTTCTTGTTCAGTCCATAGGCCTACATCATGTGGCAAACCGGTGAGCATGTGGCTCTATTAGTATAGGAGATACCTGAAAACATATCACACTTTTCATCATAGTGCTTTTACCAATGCATAAAATGCATGGAGAAGTCATTTCGAATGACTGGTCCTCAGTGTTGTGAGAACGATGACTGGTTAAAATTTTTGGTGGTTTCTTGTTCAGTCCATAGGCCTACATCATGTGGCAAACCGGTGAGCATGTGGCTCTATTAGTATAGGAGATACCTGAAAACATATCACACTTTTCATCATAGTGCTTTTACCAATGCATAAAATGCATGGAGAAGTCATTTCGAATGACTGGTCCTCAGTGTTGTGAGAACGATGACTGGTTAAAATTTTTGGTGGTTTCTTGTTCAGTCCATAGGCCTACATCATGTGGCAAACCGGTGAGCATGTGGCTCTATTAGTATAGGAGATACCTGAAAACATATCACACTTTTCATCATAGTGCTTTTACCAATGCATAAAATGCATGGAGAAGTCATTTCGAATGACTGGTCCTCAGTGTTGTGAGAACGATGACTGGTTAAAATTTTTGGTGGTTTCTTGTTCAGTCCATAGGCCTACATCATGTGGCAAACCGGTGAGCATGTGGCTCTATTAGTATAGGAGATACCTGAAAACATATCACACTTTTCATCATAGTGCTTTTACCAATGCATAAAATGCATGGAGAAGTCATTTCGAATGACTGGTCCTCAGTGTTGTGAGAACGATGACTGGTTAAAATTTTTGGGTTTCTTGTTCAGTCCATAGGCCTACATCATGTGGCAAACCGATGAGCATGTGGCTCTATTAGTATAGGAGATACCTGAAAACATATCACACTTTTCATCATAGTGCTTTTACCAATGCATAAAATGCATGGAGAAGTCATTTCGAATGACTGGTCCTCAGTGTTGTGAGAACGATGACTGGTTAAAATTTTTGGTGGTTTCTTGTTCAGTCCATAGGCCTACATCATGTGGCAAACCGGTGAGCATGTGGCTCTATTAGTATAGGAGATACCTGAAAACATATCACACTTTTCATCATAGGGCTTTTACCAATGCATAAAATGCATGGAGAAGTCATTTCGAATGACTGGTCCTCAGTGTTGTGAGAACGATGACTGGTTAAAATTTTTGGTGGTTTCTTGTTCAGTCCATAGGACCTACATCATGTGGCAAACCGGTGAGCATGTGGCTCTATTAGTATAGGAGATACCTGAAAACATATCACACTTTTCATCATAGTGCTTTTACCAATGCATAAAATGCATGGAGAAGTCATTTCGAATGACTGGTCCTCAGTGTTGTGAGAACGATGACTGGTTAAAATTTTTGGTGGTTTCTTGTTCAGTCCATAGGCCTACATCATGTGGCAAACCGGTGAGCATGTGGCTCTATTAGTATAGGAGATACCTGAAAACATATCACACTTTTCATCATAGTGCTTTTACCAATGCATAAAATGCATGGAGAAGTCATTTCGAATGACTGGTCCTCAGTGTTGTGAGAACGATGACTGGTTAAAATTTTTGGTGGTTTCTTGTTCAGTCCATAGGCCTACATCATGTGGCAAACCGATGAGCATGTGGCTCTATTAGTATAGGAGATACCTGAAAACATCACACTTTTCATCATAGTGCTTTTACCAATGCATAAAATGCATGGAGAAGTCATTTCGAATGACTGGTCCTCAGTGTTGTGAGAACGATGACTGGTTAAAATTTTTGGTGGTTTCTTGTTCAGTCCATAGGCCTACATCATGTGGCAAACCGGTGAGCATGTGGCTCTATTAGTATAGGAGATACCTGAAAACATATCACACTTTTCATCATAGTGCTTTTACCAATGCATAAAATGCATGGAGAAGTCATATCGAATGACTGGTCCTCAGTGTTGTGAGAACGATGACTGGTTAAAATTTTTGGTGGTTTCTTGTTCAGTCCATAGGCCTACATCATGTGGCAAACCGGTGAGCATGTGGCTCTATTAGTATAGGAGATACCTGAAAACATATCACACTTTTCATCATACTGCTTTTACCAATGCATAAAATGCATGGAGAAGTCATTTCGAATGACTGGTCCTCAGTGTTGTGAGAACGATGACTGGTTAAAATTTTTGGTGGTTTCTTGTTCAGTCCATAGGCCTACATCATGTGGCAAACCGGTGAGCATGTGGCTCTATTAGTATAGGAGATACCTGAAAACATATCACACTTTTCATCATAGTGCTTTTACCAATGCATAAAATGCATGGAGAAGTCATTTCGAATGACTGGTCCTCAGTGTTGTGAGAACGATGACTGGTTAAAATTTTTGGTGGTTTCTTGTTCAGTCCATAGGCCTACATCATGTGGCAAACCGGTGAGCATGTGGCTCTATTAGTATAGGAGATACCTGAAAACATATCACACTTTTCATCATAGTGCTTTTACCAATGCATAAAATGCATGGAGAAGTCATTTCGAATGACTGGTCCTCAGTGTTGTGAGAACGATGACTGGTTAAAATTTTTGGTGGTTTCTTGTTCAGTCCATAGGCCTACATCATGTGGCAAACCGGTGAGCATGTGGCTCTATTAGTATAGGAGATACCTGAAAACATATCACACTTTTCATCATAGTGCTTTTACCAATGCATAAAATGCATGGAGAAGTCATTTCGAATGACTGGTCCTCAGTGTTGTGAGAACGATGACTGGTTAAAATTTTTGGTGGTTTCTTGTTCAGTCCATAGCCTACATCATGTGGCAAACCGGTGAGCATGTGGCTCTATTAGTATAGGAGATACCTGAAAACATATCACACTTTTCATCATAGTGCTTTTACCAATGCATAAAATGCATGGAGAAGTCATTTCGAATGACTGGTCCTCAGGGTTGTGAGAACAATGACTGGTTAAAATTTTTGGTGGTTTCTTGTTCAGTCCATAGGCCTACATCATGTGGCAAACCGGTGAGCATGTGGCTCTATTAGTATAGGAGATACCTGAAAACATATCACACTTTTCATCATAGTGCTTTTACCAATGCATAAAATGCATGGAGAAGTCATTTCGAATGACTGGTCCTCAGTGTTGTGAGAACGATGACTGGTTAAAATTTTTGGTGGTTTCTTGTTCAGTCCATAGGCCTACATCATGTGGCAAACCGGTGAGCATGTGGCTCTATTAGTATAGGAGATACCTGAAAACATATCACACTTTTCATCATAGTGCTTTTACCAATGCATAAAATGCATGGAGAAGTCATTTCGAATGACTGGTCCTCAGTGTTGTGAGAACGATGACTGGTTAAAATTTTTGGTGGTTTCTTGTTCAGTCCATAGGCCTACATCATGTGGCAAACCGGTGAGCATGTGGCTCTATTAGTATAGGAGATACCTGAAAACATATCACACTTTTCATCATAGTGCTTTTACCAATGCATAAAATGCATGGAGAAGTCATTTCGAATGACTGGTCCTCAGTGTTGTGAGAACGATGACTGGTTAAAATTTTTGGTGGTTTCTTGTTCAGTCCATAGGCCTACATCATGTGGCAAACCGGTGAGCATGTGGCTCTATTAGTATAGGAGATACCTGAAAACATATCACACTTTTCATCATAGTGCTTTTACCAATGCATAAAATGCATGGAGAAGTCATTTCGAATGACTGGTCCTCAGTGTTGTGAGAACGATGACTGGTTAAAATTTTTGGTGGTTTCTTGTTCAGTCCATAGGCCTACATCATGTGGCAAACCGGTGAGCATGTGGCTCTATTAGTATAGGAGATACCTGAAAACATATCACACTTTTCATCATAGTGCTTTTACCAATGCATAAAATGCATGGAGAAGTCATTTCGAATGACTGGTCCTCAGTGTTGTGAGAACGATGACTGGTTAAAATTTTTGGTGGTTTCTTGTTCAGTCCATAGGCCTACATCATGTGGCAAACCGGTGAGCATGTGGCTCTATTAGTATAGGAGATACCTGAAAACATATCACACTTTTCATCATAGTGCTTTTACCAATGCATAAAATGCATGGAGAAGTCATTTCGAATGACTGGTCCTCAGTGTTGTGAGAACGATGACTGGTTAAAATTTTTGGTGGTTTCTTGTTCAGTCCATAGGCCTACATCATGTGGCAAACCGGTGAGCATGTGGCTCTATTAGTATAGGAGATACCTGAAAACATATCACACTTTTCATCATAGTGCTTTTACCAATGCATAAAATGCATGGAGAAGTCATTTCGAATGACTGGTCCTCAGTGTTGTGAGAACGATGAATGGTTAAAATTTTTGGTGGTTTCTTGTTCAGTCCATAGGCCTACATCATGTGGCAAACCGGTGAGCATGTGGCTCTGTTAGTATAGGAGATACCTGAAAACATATCACACTTTTCATCATAGTGCTTTTACCAATGCATAAAATGCATGGAGAAGTCATTTCGAATGACTGGTCCTCAGTGTTGTGAGAACGATGACTGGTTAAAATTTTTGGTGGTTTCTTGTTCAGTCCATAGGCCTACATCATGTGGCAAACCGGTGAGCATGTGGCTCTATTAGTATAGGAGATACCTGAAAACATATCACACTTTTCATCATAGTGCTTTTACCAATGCATAAAATGCATGGAGAAGTCATTTCGAATGACTGGTCCTCAGTGTTGTGAGAACGATGACTGGTTAAAATTTTTGGTGGTTTCTTGTTCAGTCCATAGGCCTACATCATGTGGCAAACCGGTGAGCATGTGGCTCTATTAGTATAGGAGATACCTGAAAACATATCACACTTTTCATCATAGTGCTTTTACCAATGCATAAAATGCATGGAGAAGTCATTTCGAATGACTGGTCCTCAGTGTTGTGAGAACGATGACTGGTTAAAATTTTTGGTGGTTTCTTGTTCAGTCCATAGGCCTACATCATGTGGCAAACCGGTGAGCATGTGGCTCTATTAGTATAGGAGATACCTGAAAACATATCACACTTTTCATCATAGTGCTTTTACCAATGCATAAAATGCATGGAGAAGTCATTTCGAATGACTGGTCCTCAGTGTTGTGAGAACGATGACTGGTTAAAATTTTTGGTGGTTTCTTGTTCAGTCCATAGGCCTACATCATGTGGCAAACCGGTGAGCATGTGGCTCTATTAGTATAGGAGATACCTGAAAACATATCACACTTTTCATCATAGTGCTTTTACCAATGCACTGGACCCGTTGAAGCGATTGTTCGCGAAACGGCCGTCGTCTGTCTCGTCTCTGCACCCTCCCTCACCGCTCCCTCCTCATGTTGTAACCTGCCTTGTTCCTAGCTGGGAATGATGAGCCACGGTCAATAAAGGACTATATTATCATTGAAGATCACGGGTGAGTGCTGCTTTTATTCATCTTCTCATGTTTTGGTGATTCAGCTGCGTCTTGTGCATGCACCGCCCCGTCTTCAGAAGAAGCTTACCTCGTCTGGTCTCTAAGGAGAATTTGTGGAGGTCTGAATGTGAGAAAGCTCGTTCAGTGCCGATCGTCTGACCTCTTGTGACTGTCAATGCATAAAATGCATGGAGAAGTCATTTCGAATGACTGGTCCTCAGTGTTGTGAGAACGATGACTGGTTAAAATTTTTGGTGGTTTCTTGTTCAGTCCATAGGCCTACATCATGTGGCAAACCGGTGAGCATGTGGCTCTATTAGTATAGGAGATACCTGAAAACATATCACACTTTTCATCATAGTGCTTTTACCAATGCATAAAATGCATGGAGAAGTCATTTCGAATGACTGGTCCTCAGTGTTGTGAGAACGATGACTGGTTAAAATTTTTGGTGGTTTCTTGTTCAGTCCATAGGCCTACATCATGTGGCAAACCGGTGAGCATGTGGCTCTATTAGTATAGGAGATACCTGAAAACATATCACACTTTTCATCATAGTGCTTTTACCAATGCATAAAATGCATGGAGAAGTCATTTCGAATGACTGGTCCTCAGTGTTGTGAGAACGATGACTGGTTAAAATTTTTGGTGGTTTCTTGTTCAGTCCATAGGCCTACATCATGTGGCAAACCGGTGAGCATGTGGCTCTATTAGTATAGGAGATACCTGAAAACATATCACACTTTTCATCATAGTGCTTTTACCAATGCATAAAATGCATGGAGAAGTCATTTCGAATGACTGGTCCTCAGTGTTGTGAGAACGATGACTGGTTAAAATTTTTGGTGGTTTCTTGTTCAGTCCATAGGCCTACATCATGTGGCAAACCGGTGAGCATGTGGCTCTATTAGTATAGGAGATACCTGAAAACATATCACACTTTTCATCATAGTGCTTTTACCAATGCATAAAATGCATGGAGAAGTCATTTCGAATGACTGGTCCTCAGTGTTGTGAGAACGATGAATGGTTAAAATTTTTGGTGGTTTCTTGTTCAGTCCATAGGCCTACATCATGTGGCAAACCGGTGAGCATGTGGCTCTGTTAGTATAGGAGATACCTGAAAACATATCACACTTTTCATCATAGTGCTTTTACCAATGCATAAAATGCATGGAGAAGTCATTTCGAATGACTGGTCCTCAGTGTTGTGAGAACGATGACTGGTTAAAATTTTTGGTGGTTTCTTGTTCAGTCCATAGGCCTACATCATGTGGCAAACCGGTGAGCATGTGGCTCTATTAGTATAGGAGATACCTGAAAACATATCACACTTTTCATCATAGTGCTTTTACCAATGCATAAAATGCATGGAGAAGTCATTTCGAATGACTGGTCCTCAGTGTTGTGAGAACGATGACTGGTTAAAATTTTTGGTGGTTTCTTGTTCAGTCCATAGGCCTACATCATGTGGCAAACCGGTGAGCATGTGGCTCTATTAGTATAGGAGATACCTGAAAACATATCACACTTTTCATCATAGTGCTTTTACCAATGCATAAAATGCATGGAGAAGTCATTTCGAATGACTGGTCCTCAGTGTTGTGAGAACGATGACTGGTTAAAATTTTTGGCGTTTTCTTGTTCAGTCCATAGGCCTACATCATGTGGCAAACCGGTGAGCATGTGGCTCTATTAGTATAGGAGATACCTGAAAACATATCACACTTTTCATCATAGTGCTTTTACCAATGCATAAAATGCATGGAGAAGTCATTTCGAATGACTGGTCCTCAGTGTTGTGAGAACGATGACTGGTTAAAATTTTTGGTGGTTTCTTGTTCAGTCCATAGGCCTACATCATGTGGCAAACCGGTGAGCATGTGGCTCTATTAGTATAGGAGATACCTGAAAACATATCACACTTTTCATCATAGTGCTTTTACCAATGCATAAAATGCATGGAGAAGTCATTTCGAATGACTGGTCCTCAGTGTTGTGAGAACGATGACTGGTTAAAATTTTTGGTGGTTTCTTGTTCAGTCCATAGGCCTACATCATGTGGCAAACCGGTGAGCATGTGGCTCTATTAGTATAGGAGATACCTGAAAACATATCACACTTTTCATCATAGTGCTTTTACCAATGCATAAAATGCATGGAGAAGTCATTTCGAATGACTGGTCCTCAGTGTTGTGAGAACGATGAATGGTTAAAATTTTTGGTGGTTTCTTGTTCAGTCCATAGGCCTACATCATGTGGCAAACCGGTGAGCATGTGGCTCTATTAGTATAGGAGATACCTGAAAACATATCACACTTTTCATCATAGTGCTTTTACCAATGCATAAAATGCATGGAGAAGTCATTTCGAATGACTGGTCCTCAGTGTTGTGGGAACGATGACTGGTTAAAATTTTTGGTGGTTTCTTGTTCAGTCCATAGGCCTACATCATGTGGCAAACCGGTGAGCATGTGGCTCTATTAGTATAGGAGATACCTGAAAACATATCACACTTTTCATCATAGTGCTTTTACCAATGCATAAAATGCATGGAGAAGTCATTTCGAATGACTGGTCCTCAGTGTTGTGAGAACGATGACTGGTTAAAATTTTTGGTGGTTTCTTGTTCAGTCCATAGGCCTACATCATGTGGCAAACCGGTGAGCATGTGGCTCTATTAGTATAGGAGATACCTGAAAACATATCACACTTTTCATCATAGTGCTTTTACCAATGCATAAAATGCATGGAGAAGTCATTTCGAATGACTGGTCCTCAGTGTTGTGAGAACGATGACTGGTTAAAATTTTTGGCGTTTTCTTGTTCAGTCCATAGGCCTACATCATGTGGCAAACCGGTGAGCATGTGGCTCTATTAGTATAGGAGATACCTGAAAACATATCACACTTTTCATCATAGTGCTTTTACCAATGCATAAAATGCATGGAGAAGTCATTTCGAATGACTGGTCCTCAGTGTTGTGAGAACGATGACTGGTTAAAATTTTTGGTGGTTTCTTGTTCAGTCCATAGGCCTACATCATGTGGCAAACCGGTGAGCATGTGGCTCTATTAGTATAGGAGATACCTGAAAACATATCACACTTTTCATCATAGTGCTTTTACCAATGCATAAAATGCATGGAGAAGTCATTTCGAATGACTGGTCCTCAGTGTTGTGAGAACGATGACTGGTTAAAATTTTTGGTGGTTTCTTGTTCAGTCCATAGGCCTACATCATGTGGCAAACCGGTGAGCATGTGGCTCTATTAGTATAGGAGATACCTGAAAACATATCACACTTTTCATCATAGTGCTTTTACCAATGCATAAAATGCATGGAGAAGTCATTTCGAATGACTGGTCCTCAGTGTTGTGAGAACGATGAATGGTTAAAATTTTTGGTGGTTTCTTGTTCAGTCCATAGGCCTACATCATGTGGCAAACCGGTGAGCATGTGGCTCTATTAGTATAGGAGATACCTGAAAACATATCACACTTTTCATCATAGTGCTTTTACCAATGCATAAAATGCATGGAGAAGTCATTTCGAATGACTGGTCCTCAGTGTTGTGAGAACGATGACTGGTTAAAATTTTTGGTGGTTTCTTGTTCAGTCCATAGGCCTACATCATGTGGCAAACCGGTGAGCATGTGGCTCTATTAGTATAGGAGATACCTGAAAACATATCACACTTTTCATCATAGTGCTTTTACCAATGCATAAAATGCATGGAGAAGTCATTTCGAATGACTGGTCCTCAGTGTTGTGAGAACGATGACTGGTTAAAATTTTTGGTGGTTTCTTGTTCAGTCCATAGGCCTACATCATGTGGCAAACCGGTGAGCATGTGGCTCTATTAGTATAGGAGATACCTGAAAATATATCACACTTTTCATCATAGTGCTTTTACCAATGCATAAAATGCATGGAGAAGTCATTTCGAATGACTGGTCCTCAGTGTTGTGAGAACGATGACTGGTTAAAATTTTTGGCGTTTTCTTGTTCAGTCCATAGGCCTACATCATGTGGCAAACCGGTGAGCATGTGGCTCTATTAGTATAGGAGATACCTGAAAACATATCACACTTTTCATCATAGTGCTTTTACCAATGCATAAAATGCATGGAGAAGTCATTTCGAATGACTGGTCCTCAGTGTTGTGAGAACGATGACTGGTTAAAATTTTTGGTGGTTTCTTGTTCAGTCCATAGGCCTACATCATATGGCAAACCGGTGAGCATGTGGCTCTATTAGTATAGGAGATACCTGAAAACATATCACACTTTTCATCATAGTGCTTTTACCAATGCATAAAATGCATGAAGTCATTTCGAATGACTGGTCCTCAGTGTTGTGAGAACGATGACTGGTTAAAATTTTTGGTGGTTTCTTGTTCAGTCCATAGGCCTACATCATGTGGCAAACCGGTGAGCATGTGGCTCTATTAGTATAGGAGATACCTGAAAACATATCACACTTTTCATCATAGTGCTTTTACCAATGCATAAAATGCATGGAGAAGTCATTTCGAATGACTGGTCCTCAGTGTTGTGAGAACGATGACTGGTTAAAATTTTTGGTGGTTTCTTGTTCAGTCCATAGGCCTACATCATGTGGCAAACCGGTGAGCATGTGGCTCTATTAGTATAGGAGATACCTGAAAACATATCACACTTTTCATCATAGTGCTTTTACCAATGCATAAAATGCATGGAGAAGTCATTTCGAATGACTGGTCCTCAGTGTTGTAAGAACGATGACTGGTTAAAATTTTTGGTGGTTTCTTGTTCAGTCCATAGGCCTACATCATGTGGCAAACCGGTGAGCATGTGGCTCTATTAGTATAGGAGATACCTGAAAACATATCACACTTTTCATCATAGTGCTTTTACCAATGCATAAAATGCATGGAGAAGTCATTTCGAATGACTGGTCCTCAGTGTTGTGAGAACGATGACTGGTTAAAATTTTGGGTGGTTTCTTGTTCAGTCCATAGGCCTACATCATGTGGCAAACCGGTGAGCATGTGGCTCTATTAGTATAGGAGATACCTGAAAACATATCACACTTTTCATCATAGTGCTTTTACCAATGCATAAAATGCATGGAGAAGTCATTTCGAATGACTGGTCCTCAGTGTTGTGAGAACGATGACTGGTTAAAATTTTTGGTGGTTTCTTGTTCAGTCCATAGGCCTACATCATGTGGCAAACCGGTGAGCATGTGGCTCTATTAGTATAGGAGATACCTGAAAACATATCACACTTTTCATCATAGTGCTTTTACCAATGCATAAAATGCATGGAGAAGTCATTTCGAATGACTGGTCCTCAGTGTTGTAAGAACGATGACTGGTTAAAATTTTTGGTGGTTTCTTGTTCAGTCCATAGGCCTACATCATGTGGCAAACCGGTGAGCATGTGGCTCTATTAGTATAGGAGATACCTGAAAACATATCACACTTTTCATCATAGTGCTTTTACCAATGCATAAAATGCATGGAGAAGTCATATCGAATGACTGGTCCTCAGTGTTGTGAGAACGATGACTGGTTAAAATTTTTGGTGGTTTCTTGTTCAGTCCATAGGCCTACATCATGTGGCAAACCGGTGAGCATGTGGCTCTATTAGTATAGGAGATACCTGAAAACATATCACACTTTTCATCATACTGCTTTTACCAATGCATAAAATGCATGGAGAAGTCATTTCGAATGACTGGTCCTCAGTGTTGTGAGAACGATGACTGGTTAAAATTTTTGGTGGTTTCTTGTTCAGTCCATAGGCCTACATCATGTGGCAAACCGGTGAGCATGTGGCTCTATTAGTATAGGAGATACCTGAAAACATATCACACTTTTCATCATAGTGCTTTTACCAATGCATAAAATGCATGGAGAAGTCATTTCGAATGACTGGTCCTCAGTGTTGTGAGAACGATGACTGGTTAATATTTTTGGTGGTTTCTTGTTCAGTCCATAGGCCTACATCATGTGGCAAACCGGTGAGCATGTGGCTCTATTAGTATAGGAGATACCTGAAAACATATCACACTTTTCATCATAGTGCTTTTACCAATGCATAAAATGCATGGAGAAGTCATTTCGAATGACTGGTCCTCAGTGTTGTGAGAACGATGACTGGTTAAAATTTTTGGTGGTTTCTTGTTCAGTCCATAGGCCTACATCATGTGGCAAACCGGTGAGCATGTGGCTCTATTAGTATAGGAGATACCTGAAAACATATCACACTTTTCATCATAGTGCTTTTACCAATGCATAAAATGCATGGAGAAGTCATTTCGAATGACTGGTCCTCAGTGTTGTGAGAACGATGACTGGTTAAAATTTTTGGTGGTTTCTTGTTCAGTCCATAGGCCTACATCATGTGGCAAACCGGTGAGCATGTGGCTCTATTAGTATAGGAGATACCTGAAAACATATCACACTTTTCATCATAGTGCTTTTACCAATGCATAAAATGCATGGAGAAGTCATTTCGAATGACTGGTCCTCAGTGTTGTGAGAACGATGACTGGTTAAAATTTTTGGTGGTTTCTTGTTCAGTCCATAGGCCTACATCATGTGGCAAACCGGTGAGCATGTGGCTCTATTAGTATAGGAGATACCTGAAAACATATCACACTTTTCATCATAGCGCTTTTACCAATGCATAAAATGCACGAAGTCATTTCGAATGACTGGTCCTCAGTGTTGTGAGAACGATGACTGGTTAAAATTTTTGGTGGTTTCTTGTTCAGTCCATAGGCCTACATCATGTGGCAAACCGGTGAGCATGTGGCTCTATTAATATAGGAGATACCTGAAAACATATCACACTTTTCATCATAGTGCTTTTACCAATGCATAAAATGCATGGAGAAGTCATTTCGAATGACTGGTCCTCAGTGTTGTGAGAACGATGACTGGTTAAAATTTTTGGTGGTTTCTTGTTCAGTCCATAGGCCTACATCATGTGGCAAACCGGTGAGCATGTGGCTCTATTAGTATAGGAGATACTTGAAAACATATCACACTTTTCATCATAGTGCTTTTACCAATGCATAAAATGCATGGAGAAGTCATTTCGAATGACTGGTCCTCAGTGTTGTGAGAACGATGACTGGTTAAAATTTTTGGTGGTTTCTTGTTCAGTCCATAGGCCTACATCATGTGGCAAACCGTTGAGCATGTGGCTCTATTAGTATAGGAGATACCTGAAAACATATCACACTTTTCATCATAGTGCTTTTACCAATGCATAAAATGCATGGAGAAGTCATTTCGAATGACTGGTCCTCAGTGTTGTGAGAACGATGACTGGTTAAAATTTTTGGTGGTTTCTTGTTCAGTCCATAGGCCTACATCATGTGGCAAACCGGTGAGCATGTGGCTCTATTTGTATAGGAGATACCTGAAAACATATCACACTTTTCATCATAGTGCTTTTACCAATGCATAAAATGCATGGAGAAGTCATTTCGAATGACTGGTCCTCAGTGTTGTGAGAACGATGACTGGTTAAAATTTTTGGTGGTTTCTTGTTCAGTCCATAGGCCTACATCATGTGGCAAACCGGTGAGCATGTGGCTCTATTAGTATAGGAGATACCTGAAAACATATCACACTTTTCATCATAGTGCTTTTACCAATGCATAAAATGCATGGAGAAGTCATTT